>NW_028258173.1:9848484-10000000 GCF_053883595.1 Heterocephalus glaber | reverse complement strand
AAATCAAGGGTATTGCGTTAAGCTTGTTAGAGGGTTATTTAATGAATAGTGACATGGGATTGCTGGCCTCATCCCATTCCCAGCCTTCTTAACCCAGGCACACTGACGCGGGTTTATTTTGTTTGCCTTATTGAGTAAACTCTGGAAACTCAGTAGATTTCAGTCTTTCCT
This sequence comes from Heterocephalus glaber, assembly GCF_053883595.1. Lineage (NCBI taxonomy): Eukaryota > Metazoa > Chordata > Mammalia > Rodentia > Bathyergidae > Heterocephalus > Heterocephalus glaber. Next base: position 9,999,829 of record NW_028258173.1, on the reverse strand, counting down.
TCCTTAACTCAGCAGGACTTGGGAACCTTGTTCTCCTGAAAAATACATGATTGGTATCTCCAGAAGTAACTGCTTCCAGGATGGTGGGGGGTGAGGAGAACTCTTGTCCATTTCGGTGTTCTTTAATCTCTCCTCCTTATGCTGACTGTTGGCCCTGCTCCTCCTGTGCCACTGTTCCCTTATATATCCTTTACCTCACCAGTAGGACATAAGGTCCTAAATGTGACATTAAAAGTAACCTGATTTTAGCTCTTGCCTTAGCTTCTACTTGCAGATCAATAAAGATAACTCACAGGGGATGTTCCAAGGATGATCTCTTCTGGGACACCTGAAGGTACATTGCAATAAAATGTGGAGTAACAGAAGAATTATCAGTCACCAAAAAATTCACTGAAAGTAAACAACTAAAATCTTCGTCTCTACATAGCTTTGTCATGAATTTCTAGCTACATTTTTGTCTTTCATTAGGCCAATGTGTGTGTGGCCACACACACATGAAGGCCACAACATGGCCTCATTTGCCCACTGTGGTCCACATAGCATGGGAGACCCTTCAAGGTCATTTCCAGACTTCAGTGGTGGGGGAGGAGGGGGGACCAAGGCTTAGGGTTGCTTCCTCCTTTCCCCTGCCCCTGCCCCTGTCCCTGTCCCATCGGAAAGGTGATAAGCTTCCAGGTAGGATTTGCTTGGTGAAATTTTTGTGTCATAAAAGGGGAGAGGACTTCAAAAAACATTTTTAATGCCATAAAGCATTTTGCCTTTGCAGAATGATAAAGAATTTGATATGAAACAGGGAGGAGACATAAATTTGCTGAGGATTGGATGAAACCTATGTCTTACAATTTTGAAGCAATTACTTCAGTTTCTGATGATTTGAAAAGAAAAAAGAACCCACTTAATTGGAAGCAGAAGGAATGTATTTTACACATTTATGTTTAATTGTAACCAGGAACAAACGTATTTTATAAAGGAACTCTGTTAGAATCAATCAGGAAAAATGCATCTATGGTATATCACGTGGGGATACCTAAAGAAGAAAAAATAATATGTGAGCATGTTATATGTTTTATATAGAAACACAGCCATTTATAAAAGAGAATCTATTTTAAATGGATGAAGGGCCAAAATTGCACAATAGTTAGAATCCTCAAACCAAAAAAGAAAAAAAAAGAAAGGAAGAAAAAGAACTTGCCTGTGACTTTTAAAATAAACTTATGTGGATTCACCTAGCTTCAAATTAGCAGCACAGAAGAGTAAAATTTTTCTATTTTTTACAATTTAAGAAATTTATATTTAATTCTTAGAAATATAAGGTAATGGGGAATTTATCTGAAATCAGAGAAAGTAACAATTTTTGATGGACTCTTAATGATATTTCGGATTTGCTTTCGCCTTTTGGTGGTGCATCAATAAGGAGGGAGAAGCAGGAGAGGGGAAGGAGGTGAAAAAAGAATTCAAATGTGTTACGGACATGTGCCAACCCCAAACAAAAAATGTCATCATTATGTACTGCAAACTTGTGCTAATAAAAAATAAAAACTTACAAAAATGAACTCATCTAAGTACATAAAATGCATATATCGACACCGATACCTGTTTGTACAACTGGAGCTGCACTGATATATATACCTGTGTTCATGAAATCATACCTTTGAGGTTAGAACAGAAAACAGAAGGTAAAACATGGTCCTGATTTGACCAAGTTCATAAACATCAGGGACAAAACAGAGGGAGCTATGCTGACATTTGCACCAATGTTCGCAGGTATTTATGAGGAAAGGCACTCAGGCAAGCGTGGAGGGAAGAAGACCACAAATGGCACTGAGCGTCACCAGGAAACATCTGTGCCTAGGTGTGAGGCAGTGTCACCTGAGTCTCTCCCCAGAACTGTGTCTGAGCAGCTGCATTCCTCAGGCTACCAACTCAGAGTCCTGAAGTTTCTGTTTTAATTCTTGCTTTTAGGAAAACAACATTCTTGCTTTAGGCACAAAATATTTGAGCACACAGTTCATAAAACATCTTCCTTAGAGGCACTGGAGAGAGAGAGGGAAGCGGTATGAGGAAGCCCCAGGCAGGAATGAATGGTGCCTTAGAAGAGAGGAAACGTAGTTGATGCCAAGAGTACCAGCGGCCACCCCTGAGCACCGACGGGCATCTCTCCGTGAAGTGCTCTGATGAAATATTTGAGCACTCACCTCCTTAGGACTTTGATCAATACTCTGCTCATGGCAAAATCTTCTACAGCTGTGTGAGTGCCAGATCTTTCACATCTCCGTGTGACTTTCCTCAAAAGGGAATGGATTGAGTGGTTTTTCTTTTTAGCACTTTTTTTTTTTTTTTTTTTGAGACAGAGTCTCCCTGTGTAGTTCAGCCTGGCCTTGAACTCACTTTGTGGCCCAGGCTGGCCTTGAACTCACAGCGATCCTCCTGCCTCAGCCTCCCAAGTGCTGAGATTGCAGTCATGCACCACCACACCCAGCATTGGCCACAAAATTTTAAAGAAAGGAAATGAGTGTTCATTTTTCCTCCATTATTCTTTGGGTAATCAAGGAATTCAGGGCTTACATTATTTTCTCTACATTCCAGTGGTGGATCCATCAAGGAGTGAAGCTTTGCCTGGCACTGCATTAGAGGCAGACCAGTAAGATTTCCTCTCAGTGTGAAATTACCTGGAGTCACAATAACCTATACTGGACCTGTGTGCACGTGTTGGCTATTTTCTCATTTGAATAGCATCATATTTTTTTGACCTTTGATTTTTCTTTAGATGTCTAGAACTTTAGCTTATTAAAAACTCCATCTTTGAATTGTGAATTCAAGAGCCCTAAAATAGAATGAAACTCACTTCTGTATTGTGTCTGTCCTGTCTGCTCCTAACTGGCAAAAAAGTAAAACAAGTCACTACCTGTGGAGAATGTTTTAAGAAGTCTTCAAATGGTCACAAACGGGTCTCTTTGTGGCTCATTTTCTCATTTTGAGATTTCAAAATACCACCATCACAGTTATTTGAAGAGATAAGTAGCAAAATAACTAAAAAACTAGGCCTGAAAACAAGTAAAGATAGAGTGAAAATATTGACAATAACATGATCCCTTCAGATTTTAATATATTGTGATTGGATGGTATTTTATATAGTGCAAGACTGGAAAATTCTGTTATCTGGTAGGAGGCCTGGTTTGTACAATGAAGCAGTTCTAAGATACTGCAAACTTGGCCCACTTCACAGATCTAAACTACATGAGGTGTCTAAGAAGTGTTCTTTCCTTAGGAAATGGGAAATGTAATAAGAATTAACCATGCTGATTATTTCCTACATGTCTGACACTTTTCTGAGTGTGACACATGTACTAATTTATTACCTACAAAGATGCCATGATGTCAAGTATTATTATCAGCTCCATGTCACAGATGAGAAAAGTGAGTTTCAGATCAACCAGGAATTGGGGGCACCTGAAATTTTTTCCTGGGTAATGGGGGCAGGAAAGCAAACTTTGACTTAAGGACAACTCCATGCTCTCTCTCTGTTTTTAAACTTAGAGAATGGAGCTCCTCAGAGTCACAGTTTTCCCACTGAGAGCACATGGGGATGGGAAGAAATTGCAGAAGAAAAGTGAATGAGTAGGCCAGGTTTCCTTTGAAGGGAACCAGGGTGATCAAAGATGCAACTTTGCAAGTTTAAAGCCAGTCAGTGCAATTTAGCAGGGCCCTTTCTTTTTTTTTAAATTTTATTTTATTTTTTAGTACTGGGGATCAAACTCAAGACCTTGAGCTTGGGAGGCAGGCAGTGGAACTACTGAGCTAAATCCCCAGTGTAGCAAGGCCCTGTGTTAAAGTAAAACAATCAAACAAAAAATAATTTTAAAAGATGGAATTTGTGGTACAGCACTTGCCTAGAAGGTGCAAGTCCTTGGGTTCAACTCCAAGCACCAAACACATACACACACACACACACACACACACACACACACACACAGAGAAAAGAAATGCATTCTCCTTCATACTGCACTAGGCCATTCCTGTAACAATCTGAGCACCATTTACACCCTTAACTGGAATCACCCAATGTCAAAGAAGTCAGGCATGTTCTTTTTGCATAAATGGATTGTGGAACAAGTAAGCCACATGACCCTTATGACCAGATAGACTTTTCCAAGTCCCAAGTCAATTTGTTACCAGGACAGCAGATACATTATCACTGCTGTTGTTTGACACTAGGCAGTATTTCCACTGCTCTACACACCACCAACACTATTTACCAAGCCAGTGATTAATCTCACACGGTCAGCAGTTCCTTTGGTTTTGAATATTAGGGGTCTGGGGAGACTAAGTTATCTTTCCAGTTGGTAGGAAAGTGTATTTTGGTTTCTGCAGTGTTTTGTCATACAAATAGCAAATCAGATTAGTGTATTTGCTTTTTCAAATGATTCAAATCTGGCTCCTGAGGGGGATTTTGCCTATGAAAAAAGACATATAGCCTGATAAGGAAGTGGACCTTCTCAGGAAATGATCAGTTTTTTCATTTATAGAAAAGCAAAGAATCAACAGCTACCATCTTCGATGGTCCTCAAGGTCCAGAAGTTACCTAAAGTATAGTTTGCAAACATTTCCCCACATTCTTAGACTCTTGATTGTTTCCTTTGCTGAAAACAAAAGCTTTTTAGGTTGATGTAATACCACTTGTCAATTTTGCTTTTTTTTACCTGCGGATTTGGGTTCACATCCAGAAAATCTTTGCTCTGGTTAACGTCCTGAAGCATTTCCTCTATGTTTTTGTCTAGTGATTTCATTAGTTCAGCTAGTATGTTCAAGTAAATAATCTGTTTTGAGTTGATTTTATGTATGGAGAGAGATAGAGGACTAATTTCATTCCTTTGAATATAGATATCTAGTTTTGCCTGTGCTATTTATTGAATAGACTTCCTTTCCTGACATTCTTTACATCTTCTAGTCAATTTCTCAAAATCAATTGGCTCTAAATGTGTAGGGTAATTTCTAGGCTCTTTATTCTGTTTCTGTGCCCAGTTTTATGCTAATATCATGCTGTTTAGCTACTATGTAGCAATACAGAAAAAATAAAACTAACAACAAAAAGCTACATGGTTGGAGAAGAAAACTTTTGTCTTATGTCCACTGATGTGGAATCACTCTGAAACTCCAAATATTTAAGTCAAAGGGATTTTTTAATACGTGCTGTACCTGAATTTTGCTCATTCATTAATTTTCTCCTACCATTATATATTAGATCTTGAGCTAAATGCTTATGGATGTTTGTAACGCTGAAATATTATATTATTCTAGATATTTTAAAAATTTATTTTCTTTTTGGCATTTAAAGCCAATTCCTACTGAAAGTTGATATTACCCCTGTTTATAAGGAGCAATAGATCCAGCTCAAGTCTTGCCAAAGTTTCATCGAGAAGTTGAAACATGTAGCCAAGGGATGTACCAACATTATCATTTTACTAAATTAAACAGTGATGTGGAAAAGATTTAATAAAATTACACCAAAATGCTGATAATTATCAAATCCATACAATAAGCTTATGAGTCATTTTTATGGTGGAAAAATTCCACCCTGTCCCAGAAGTAGGCAAAATAGTATAAAGACCTGTCGGGAGCAATTTTACATAATTCTGGGTAAAAATCATTTGATTAGTCCTAGTTCTCTTGCCTACAGGCCAGCTATAGCATTTTGAGACATGGCTCCATTTTGGCCTCTGGTCATAGGTAAGACCTCAATAGTTCGGTGATGCTGTGATGTTCCAGGACAAGATTACACCAGCTGAGGACATCCGGGGAGGAACAAAATTTTTGTCTGCATAGCTCCTCATTGTTCTAGGAATTTCGCTGCTCCCCAGTCATCTGTTATGTTTGTTTCTCCTGTGTACTGAACTCTCTGTCCTGAGTCATGTGTTACATTTGTTTCTCTCCATGTACTGAATAAAGGTGGGCAAGCTCAGGGGCTTTCCTCTTTGCTGCCCAGAGCAGCGTTGATCAGGTCAAAGCTCAGCTTCTTCTCAGTCTCATTTTTCTACCTTTCCTGTATAATAAGTTAATTTTCCTTGTGTTGTCTCGCAGGAGACTAGGACTCACTGCACAGGTCCTAGTAACGTCCCCTTTCCCTGTTTCCTGCAAAGACTTCTGCTGTGCCTATCACCATACAGGAAATATTTTATATTTTGAGTTACACTTTGAAATTTTCTAAATATTACTTTTTAAATCAGAAAATTAATACAATGAATACTTCCAAAATAGATTAAAACAATTTTTAACTATGAGTAGGGTCTATTTTACATAAAGATATTGATGGAAAAGTAGCCTAAATAGCCCATCCCCAGTTCTTTCCACCAGAAGATTAGTCTCATAAATTTAGGAAATGAAAATTGGCAAAGGACAAAGAGCTGTTAACTACAGTTCCGTCTTCCTTTTGGTTGAAGAAGGACCAGAGTTTGATAAGCTCAACATACTAAATAAATAGCTTGAGTCTCAACCTCTTTCAGCAGTTTATCGCTGGATTTTGCATATGAAATTGCAGTTTGGGATTGGGATCCTTGCGTGTGGCTGTGAAAAAGCAAATGTCCCACACACCTACACTGAGCCCTCCACCCACAGAGACATGGGGACATGAATCATGACTGTACTCCATTTAAAGGACACTTAATTTAGAAATGTGCAATATGTTGAACAGGCACAGAACCAAACCAAATGTTTGCAGTAATAGAAATTTCCGTATGCTGTACAACATTTAAAATATGTTATTTGCCTGCACTGGCCTTCAACAGCAGGACCTTTCTCTAGAGCTAACATGACAAACTCTGTCCAGCGCCAGTACTAACACCAATGTTACAGAGTGTACACTGTGTGCCCTCTTGCTTTCCAGGCAAGCTGCCTCCCACCAGAGCTACCCTTCACTTACGAACTCCCACAAAGTTCTCCCAAAGCAGGGACCCGTGAGGGGAGTGGGCATAAAGAATGGAAAGAAAATCATCTTTCAGTGGAGAGCTATAAAGGGGAAATTTGGAAAGTTTTACTTGAGTTCCATGATTTCACATGAAATCAGTTTTCTAGAGTTATCAGTAGTAGAACTTAATTAGTGTAATAATGTCCCACAGAGAGAGAGAGAGCATTACAGTTTGTAACATTGCATGAATCCTCCTTTTAAGATAAGAAAATTGAAGCAGAGAGAAGGTAAAGGAATTTCTCAATGTCAGGTAGCTAGCCACGCAAAACAAACAATCGCCACATACTCCATGCCCATTTGTCTCCTATGGATTAACAAAAGAAAATAAATTGTAATTGACTCTGCAGGAGAGAGAGAGAGGAAGAGAGACAGAGAAAGAGAGAGACAGAGAGAGAGAGAGAGAGAGAGAGAGAGAGATAATAAGGCCAGATTAAAAAAACATAGCTGAGCACAGTGATACAGGATTTCAAAAGACATTTTTGACTCTTTCTTGTTAGCAATCAGTCATCTACCTAAAGCTTCCTCACTACCCATGATGCTGCAGTAGATACCAGCTGTTCTTGGTCCTCTCTAATCTGCAACAACTTATGTCTTTCTTAAGCACTGCCTCTGCACCTGCCCTGTGATTATTCTCTTGCTCAGTGGCATTCCTCAGAAAATTATTTCACTGCACCCCCACCGGCCTTTTGTTGTGCCAGGCCTGCTGGGAACCAGGTTTGTGCTCCCACTCTACTTTCCTCAGTCCTAAACACGGGATCTTTTAAGGTGGTATCATTGGACCAATCTATGTTCAAATGCATGGGAAAGAATTAATGTATCTCATGCTACTTTCCAGAACACCAGCTGCACACTTTAAAAAATTTATTGAAAACTAACATACATTTAGAAAAAGTGAATATATCAAAAGGGTACAGTGCTATGAGTTTTCAAAGCGGACACACCTGTGCGACCAACATCCACAAGAAGAAATAGAAAATTTCCCAATCCCCAAATATCTCACTGTGCTTCTTCCTTTTTATTTCTGCCCAACATAGTATAGCCACTATTCTAACTTCTAATAGAGCAGGTTAGCTTCTTTTCTATTTTTTAGTTTGTTTAAATAGCATCACTATGTGTGTGTGTGTGTGTGTGTTTGTGTGTGTATATACATATATATATATATTTTACTATTTGCCTCTTTTCACTCAACATTATTGTTGTGAGATACATCCATATTATTATCCAGAATTGTAGGTTTTTTTCTCTTGCATAACCATGTATAATCGTGTGGCTATAACACCATTTATTCACCCATTTGTCAACCGAAGAGCATTTGAGTTGTTTCCAACATTTGACAACTTCAAGTAGTTTTGCTATGAATACTCTAGTGCACACTGTTAATGAACATATGTTCATGTTTCTGATGGTAAGAGATTTAGGAGTGGAAATGCTAGGTCACAGGTTATGCATAGAATCAGCTTTACTATATATTATCAGATAGTTTTTCATAGTGACTTTATCAACTTAGTTTCTACCAGTTTTTATGAAAGCTTTGGGTATATCATTTGCCAGGTCTTAGTATATTCTTTCCTTTTCACTTTGTCACTTTGACTAGTTATGGAGTGGAAAGACATGGCGGTTTTTACTTACAATTCCCAGGTACACACTTAAAGTGTCACTTATAGATGTACTCAGTGTAATTTAGTGCTCTTTTCCGAAAGGAGTGACTTTTGAAGAACATACCAGAGGTATTCTAGGTCTAGCTTCCTACCAGTGGCACTATGGATATATTGGCTAGATGATACTTTGTTGTGACGGGTTGTCCTGTACATTGAAGAGTGTTCAGAAGGACACTCCACAGTTGTGACAACCTAAAGAGTCATCAAACTTTCACTGCCAAATGTCAGCAGGAGGAAAAAGATCCTCACCGGTTAAGAACCACTAGTCTTGGGCTGGGCTGTGGCTCAGTACTTTCTTGTCATGAGCAAGGCTCTAGATTTGATCTCCAAAACAAAACAGAAAAACCTGTCTTGATCCATTTAGTACATTCTTAAAGCATTGTTAGTCTCTGTAAGTCCTTAAAGATGACACCAGGATGGGTGTATCTACCTAGAATCTTCCCAGCAACAAAGCAAAGTGCAGCCCAAGGCATTCTATCAGAACCTCTGTGTTTGTCCCATGACTCAGGGGGCAACAGTTCACCTGAAACACTAAGAATACGTGGTTGCCTTCCCACCACCACTGCAAGTGAAAAACTTCTGAGCTCCATCTGCATTCCATCCACCCACCTTGAATGGTAATCTTTCAGAAAGCTTCTAGCCAGCCAGGACCAGCTGATAAGGAAAAAGTGGGAAACGAAACAGTGGAGTTGGATTCCTTTTATTTTTTTCAATTTACAATATAAAAGAAATGGTAAGTTGCCCAGATATGTCTTTCTTATTTACCTTGTTTCATGCAAACATATCTTGAAATCAATACTTTTTTATCAGATAAGATGTGTGTGTGTGTGTGTGTGTGTGTGTGTGCAGGTGCATGAGTGTATGAAACAAGGGGGCAATAGATACTGAAGCCTTGAGGTAAACCAGGACCAATGTACAACTTTGATTATATATTAATAACACACCATCTAAAATTGTTGGCAAGTTCAGTGATGGGTCTAAAGCCAGAAACTCTAGATTAGAATCTGGTTTTACCATGAAATGTTGGGTCATTTAATTTTACTTTATGTTCTTGCACCTCAATTATTTCATCTGTATAATAGGATGTGTAAGACTACCTAGAAAGCACAAAGAATAGTTCTTGACAATAACAATCCTCAAGAAAAACTGGCGGCAGTACTTATAAAGTGGTTATTCAACAACAGTACTGCAATACCAACCATGTAGGTTTTATTACCTTATTTTAAAAAAAGGGAACACTTTCAGAAAGGTGAAATATATTGCTCAATGTCACGCATTTAGCTTCAGTCGGGTTAAGTCTCTGATATAAATCAGTTTCCTCAGATTTTTCTCCTGGGGTCAAGATGCCTCTGATTATCCCTAGGGCCTGTGGCCACATTTGCCTTATTTATATCCTTCTTTATGCGTCTTGCAAAAAATCCATTATATGAAAATTTTTTTTATCATTTTCAAATTATTAAAACCCCAAGCCCCTTATTGCTGAATTTTAACTGTTCTATACACTAAATTGTTCAAAGATATAAAAGAAATGAATTGTATCATTTTAGAAACTGCTTTTTCTTACAGAAGCACAGCCTATAAACCGTGTAATAAAACCAGCTACCAAAAAGAATGTAGGAGGGCTGAATGAAAATAAAAAGGCAAATGAAATGAGTTAACATTTCTTATTCTACACTTAGGATCTGCTGAGGTAGTTGTTACAGTTTATGTGGGTTAATCAAGCTACCTAAACATTTCTTCAGGTACATTATTTTGGAATTATTTTGACAGTGACATGGAGGTCAGGTGGAGCAGGATAAGCAGGATTTAAAAACAACTGAGGAAATGAAGGTGGCAGCGGCATATATAAATGTGACTTTATTCTATGTGAACTGTGTAAGTCAAGTAGACTATTTGGATCTGTTGGTTTTTGGAAACCATTTGTAAGACATAATTACGCTCCCATAGAAAGTGTTTCATTTGGGCCAATCTTGTACTGCAGAAAATCACAGGAGAAAAACCATAGGGCTTTGGGCTGAATAAAGGTTGACAATAAGGCCTTCTAAGTTAATTAAAGTCAGATTTATATTCCTAAAGCAAGAGATCATTCTGCAGATTTCCTAGGGCAATTCAGTTTTGTTGCCCGTGGAACTGACCACATCAATTGTTCTTTGCTTAACACTAAGTCTCAGCTGTCTGAAAAACCAAATTAAGCATGTGGAGGATTTCGTACTGGATCTCTTTGGAAAACCATGACAACTCTCCCTAAAATCTGAATTCCATCAAGTCAGGAAGAGTTTTTTGTAAACCCAGGACTTTGGAGCTTGGGTTCTTAATCTGGATCTTTTATTTGTTACAATCTCAATGTTTATCTCTAGTAGGCTTTGCATTTTTGTTTTATAAAGAGGACAAAAATTCTTCACAAACAGGGTAAAAACGAATCTGAGTATTTCCTGTGAGAGCAATGCAACCAAAAAGAAGGAACTAGAGCCAAGTTCTTAGGTCAGCCCTCTGGTGAACAGGCAGCATCTGTCTTCTGAGCCAAGGTCACCATCACTCATACCATTAACCATAACTGACCCAATGGCCCTAATGCTCTTCTGCAAAACCCACCACTGTGCCTGTGACCCAGCCAGCCACAAAAGCACTTAGCAAGGTATTTTTCTTCAAGGAAATCTGCTGAGTTAGAGGACAGAGACATAGACCTTCTACCTGACAGCTTCATGAAACAAACAAACAAAAATAAGAGGAAGGAAAAATGAAAACATTCCACGCTTTCTTCCTCTTCATTGACTCACCCAATATCAGCCAGCAATAATTGCTATGTACAAGTTCCAAGTACCAAAAATCTCACAAATGAGTGCAGTGACCACCATCCTGAGCATTCTGAAGCTTCATCATCAGGTTCTTTGGAAAGGTGGTGATAGTGCTTGCTTTCATATTCCACATCCCAGACATAAACATTTATCTTTTGTGTCAGTACAGGGGCCCTATACCCAACTGTGCATCAAGATCGCTCGAGAGCTAAAATTCCTGATCCCCATGCTGCCCTCAAGACCAATGCAATCCCTGAAATAGACCTAAGAAATACATTTTCAGACTTTGTGGTGGCTCATAATTTTCGCAGGAAATCTGCTATAAAATCAAAATTATGAACCCCTGCAACATCTCAGAGTCACTAAACAGTCTCATCTAGATCAGCTTACACCTGGAGATCTCATTGTTTGCAATAATTTGATTATTTTTAAAATGATTTGGAAGGCCTACGAGCAACCCTCACCTGCTAAACATTTTCTACTTATAACATGACTTAATTTTCTTTCTCTAAATGCTTTGTTTTGGATAAACTACTTTCACGGAAACTGTCATTGCTCAAGGAAATACACAACACACCTGTAAAATATCACACATGTATCATTTGAAGGAACTGTCCCTTGAGGAAGAGTTTGATAATAGAAAGTGAAAGTTTCTCCAAGACTCTGTTTATGAGACTCTGGAATATGTATTTCTCTTTCTTATGAACAGATTTTTATGTAAATAAAAATGAAAATGTCACTTTAACTTAGGATTTTCTAGGTGGAAATGTGAGGCTTGACAACTGGGACCAAAATAAATAAATTTTTCCAGTCAATTACATCGACTGCATGTTTTTATAAAACCATATATGTGAATCTATGGATTTCATTCTGTTGGTTTTGGTCCAAAGTTCTTGATTTTCAAGAAATTTATACGTTAAAGACATTCCAAACTTAAACGATTTGTCCATATCCTTATGCTTTAATGCAGTGTGTTACATTGATGTTTTTCTTACTGTAAATGATACATTGCTGTATTAACTTAAAAAAAAGAAAGAGAAATAATATTTGTCACCATTTGATTGTGATCTAAATATGAATTTTGTTGCACCTCAGTATGAAAGAAAAGGAAAGGAAGGGTCAGATGGTTGTTGTTAATCCTGTCCTAACTTTCATTTCTATTTTTCTTACTGATGCACTATTCCTCTTTTTCTTCCAAGATCCAATCTCTCTTCTTATTCTGGAGAAATGCTGAGCACGCACCAGTATAGCAACCATCTACAAATCAAGAGAAAAGACCTTGAGAACCTTGAGAGTGGACTTCCCGGCCTCCTCAATTGTGAGAAATAAATGTCTTTTGTTTACTTCATCAAGCCTGTGGTCTTCTATTAAAACAATCCAAACAGATTAGGATTACTCATTATTTAAAGACGAAGTCAATTGCAAGCAGCTGAACAGATACTGATAGATAAACATATTTGGGATCACACAGTGCTTCTTGAGTGGTTCGTAGTATTCTGGACTCTTCACTACCTGTAATATAGCATAATATCATGTGGCACTCAGGAAAAACAGCTTCCTGGCTAATTGTTTGTGTTCTGCTGTGCCCAAGTGTGTAATACCCTATTTATACTATTTAGAACATATTTGCAATTTTATCTTTTAACCAGGCAAGCCAATGATGCACTCTCAAAAATATCAGCTTACAGTAGCTCAAAATACAGTCATTCAGTGATTTCAAGAAAAATATTTCTTGTAATATTTCGTCTAATAGTAAATCTTGAATGTGCGTCTTAGATATTAATAGAAATTTACTTCTAAATCTCAACATTTTCATTTGTAGTTCTAACTTTTAAAAGTATTCTGGGTAAAACTTGCTTGTAAACATCTAACACTTGTTTCAAACTGATCAACCTTCTCTGATTTCTCCAAAAGCTGTGTTCACAAAGATCACCCTGGATCAAAACTGACAACCTAAAAAAAAAAACCAAAAAACAAAACCTGACAACCTAGCCCAGTCTTACTAATTGTTTCTTTGAAAATATCAGTAATGATAATAATAATTATTGAATTATGATTATAGGAGATAAACTTGGTTAAGTACTTGCAAAGAGCCAGTAAAGGTTCTAAGCATTTCCATTAACTCATTTTGTCTTCATTTTGGTTCTGTAATGCTCACCTGTGAGATTATGCTCTTGCTATTACAAAGTTACAAAGACAGAAACAAAGTAGTTCGTACTCAAAATGCTAGTAAGAAACAGAACTACATTAAAACTCATGTTATATGACCCTGAACACTCTCAAGACATAACATTCTCAAAAATGTTCCAAATATCTATACCTTTTATTTGTTCATACTGTTCCCTTTGAAAAGAATGCTCCTTTTCTATCCTGTACCTACAAAAATTTTATCTACCTTTCTGAATTCAACTCAAATGAGGTGGCTTTTTTAAAGCTAAAGCCAAGCTTGTTACTGGAACTAGTTTCTTCCTCTTGGATTTTATTACGTATTTTTCTATTTTTTTCCTTTAAAATTTTAAACATTGCATATCATAATTGTGTTTCCCTACCTATCTCACTATTCTGTAAAGTCCTTGAAAGCCAAGATATTTGCTACTTAGATTTTTCTACAGTCCAAAAGACCCAGCATGATAGCTTTTGCATGTTTCCTTGGTTTTTATTTTTTAAATGGAATTACAATATACATACATAGAAGCACACCAATTATAAGTATACAGTATGATGAACTTTCATAAAACAAACATATCCACTAGTGATGAATTAATTTATTGTCATTCCTCCAGAAGACACTGTTGGACCTCAAGTCTCCAATATAATATCCTACCTGGCATCTGTTCATTTGTTAATTTTACTTGCTTTTGAACACTGCGTGTACGGAAACATGCAGTCTGCCCTTCTTGTATCTTGTTTCTTTCATTCAACATTGTGCGTGTGAGACCCCCTAGGCTTGGTGTCCGAGTGGCATGGTGATGTTTATATAGTATATACCATTCCATTACATGAATATACTACCTGGTATTTATTCACTCACCTGCTGATGGACAAAATGTAGATTGTTTTCAGTTTGAGGCCATTATGAGCAGTGCTGCTGTCAACATTCTTGTTCATGTCTCTGCTATACATATATAAGTGTTTCTACTGGGTGTAACCTAGGACTGGAGTTAAATCATGTGGTATACATATGTTCTTTTTCAGTAGTTACAATCAGCTTTCCAAAGTGACAATATTTCCTCGATGAATGAAATTAAACATCTTTTCATATGTTCATTGACTATTTGGGTACCCAAAGTTTAGAAATGGCTAGTCAAGTCCCTTGCCTGTATTTATACATATGTTCATACAGGGTTGACTTTCTTTTAGTGACTTTTTAGAAATCTTTTCTACATTGTACAACTAAACACTCTGTAAGTCTTATGCATTACAAATACTGTCTCCCAATCCATATTTTAATGATGTCTTTTTATAAACTGATGCTCCTAATTTTAGTGTCATCAATGTGACAGTCTTTTCATTCATGACTAGTTGTTTCTTATAAAAGAAATATGTTGACAACTCAATCATAATACAGTCTTCTATATTTTCTTCTGCCAGTGATCAAAGGGAGAGGTGATATATATTTTTTCTTTTACATATGCACTATCCATTGACCAAATTTCACTTTCTGTTCTGCAGTGATATTTTTGTCAAAAGTCAAATCCCACATATATATTCTCATCAGTTGGCTTATTGTTTTTTCCATTATTCCCAAAATCTTTTACATCCTGTGGTTTTGATGCTCAGCAATTTATGATCTCCAGCTCTGTATCTTTTTGGGATTCTTTGGAGTATTTCTGAGCTTTTTCACTTTCATGTAAATCTTAGAATCATCTTGTCAGTTTCAACAACAAAAATGTACCAGACTTTTATTGAGGCTGTATTCAATCTGCTGGACAAGTAGAAGAAAGCTGACATATTTTCATTGTGAATATATTGCCCTTAATGGGTTTAGGTTATCCTTAATTTCTAACGAAAATGGTTTTTGTGTAGTAATCTTTTCAAATTTCAAATTTCCAAAGAACTAAATTTGCTTTTAAGTATTTCATACATTTTAGATGTCATTATAAATTCTACTTTTAAAAATAGATGTTTGATTTTTTTTGTGGCTGGTGTAAGCAAACACTTTTTATTTTGACATTATAACTATATCTATATTTATAGCTCTACCATATCTCAATTTTGGCAATTTCCTTTCTTCTTTTACAATTTGAATCATTTTTTGGTTTTGTTTACCAATAGGATTGGCCAGAACTTCCAGTGTAATGTGTCTGGATATGAGGATAATCTCATACTCGATCCCAGCCTTTTTATATCTTAATAACAAATAATATGTTTGCTGCAAATATAGTTTAGGTAACATTTATTATATTAAGGGAGTTCTCTTCTGTTCATAGTTATTCAAACTTCTTTAAATTATTATTATAACTGCCGATAGAGCATTATCAAGTGAGAACATCTGGTGAGAGGATCATATGATTTTATTTATTGGGTAAGTAATAAATTCATCTTCCTTGTGACATGTTTTCTTTTTTAATATTGCAATTTGGATTTGCTAATATTTTTCTTAGAATTGTTTTGCTTATAGATTGATGAAGGAGATTGACTTGTAATTTTCCTTTCTTGTAATTTTCTTGTCAAGTTTTGGCACAAAAGTAATGCTGGTCTTATAAAAAGAATTGGGAAATTATCACTTTTTAAAATTATATATTTTTTTACATTACATTTTATTAAATGTTTGACAGAATTAGCATTTTATATAGAACTGTCATTTCCTTTGTGGGACTTTGTAAATTCTAGATTTAATCCCATATATACCCTATTCCCTTTTTTATTTCTTCTTCTATGTCAGCACTCATAAGTTTCATTTTTCCAGAGATTTTCTTATTGTCTGTGCTTTCTTGTATTCTGTAATCTTAAACTTTTAGTGCTTTTGAGAAGTCAACTTCTAATCATTTTCTTTGCTTCTTCAATGAAATGTCTTTTATTTCTATTCATTCTTATGGAAAGAATTTATGTATTTTTTAAAACTTTAGTTTTTCATTAATGAATACAGTCACTGCTCATAATGAAAATTTTAATTTGATAGCATTTTTAACTACTCACAAATGTCCTTGTTAAACACTGGAAATCTGGCCTTCAAAACAGTGCAGATTTTGTCTCTGATTTGCTATTCTTTTTCCTCCCCTGGCATAAATTGTTAGAACATATAAGAAAGCAGTTATAAGCCTTAGATATCAAAGCTCCATCATGTGGTTCCAGAATAGTGTTTCAAAAAGAAGATTCATGTTACAGTCTGGCTGGGTTTTGATGAGTATATTGCAGACAACATCTGTGTGTGTGTGTGTATGTGTGTGTGTGTGTCGGGGGTGGGTGGGTGTGTGCATGTGCCTGTATATTCATGTTTTGGTGAAGGAAAAGAAGAGAAGAAATTTGTCTCATATAAACTTTCATTGATAGCTTCTTTGTATAAAGTTAAAAATTATACCCTAAAGTGATACAGAATATTCCATCAATGAATTGTACTTTTTGAACCACTGTACATATATATGGCTTGGATTTATATTGCAAGTTTTATCTCATTGGCTAGGACTTCCAAAATGAAGCCATATATATTGTAAAGGAGAAAACATGAGTTTTATCATTTTTAAATAACTTGATTTGTTAGAAAATCTAAAAGAATCTACTTAAAACATTAAAATTATTTAAGTGATACAGTAATTCAGATGGATACCAGATATAAATCTTTATCAATAACTACTAAGTGCAATGATTCAAAAGGCACAACTCATTCAAAACAGTACTGAAAACCCCAAAGTTTCTAAGAATAATGTATGGAATAAATATACATTTATATTGTCATGTAACTAATCATAATTCTTAAACTAAAATATATTTATTGGACAATGATATACATCAAGTTTCTAAATTATGAAAGTATTCCTATTTAAAATAGCATGATAATTGTTAGTTTCAAAATATTTTAAGTAAAAATCTACAATAAATAAAACAACAATGAACAAATATTTAATCCTAGTCAGAAAAATAAAGAAAATTGAACAAATCAACACAAAGCAGATTGTACATACCCATGCATTAAATGAATACATATAAATATCACTGATAAAATGTTAATCTATGGTAACCATGAAATTTAAAAAATAAACACACACAAATCAAAATCAGAGAGAAAGAAAAGAATGATGCAATGAAAGTTTTTAGAAAACTGTTTTAGTTATTTTGGAGATTTATCTAGTTTGATACTTTCTCCATTCTGTATATTACAGTAAGTACAAAGAGAATTCAAAGTCAGTCATTAAACTCAATACCAATGTTTATAGCAGCGTAATTCACAATTGCTAAATCCTGGAAGCAGCTTGTGTATCCATCAACAGATGTTTGGATAAAAAAAAAACATGGTATCTGTACATAATAGAATACTACTCAGCTATATAAAGAAGGCCAAATTCAAGATATTTGTAGGAAAATTGATGCACTTGGGAAATATAATATTGAGTGAAATAAACTAGATACAGAAGCTTAAATTCCGTATAGTGCCTCTCATTTGAATAAGGCAAAGTACAAACAAAGAGAATAATAAAGGATGGATGGCAAGAGACAAGGGGCTAGATCTCTTGCAAATGGGGAGGGGTCCTGGAGGCCAAGGGGCAGGGGGAGGAGAGGGGAAGGCAAAGGGCAAATAAGTAACATAAAGATATGCCATGCACAGCAACCCAACAACCTCAATGAATGTAGACATTGTATGACACAAGGCAAATCATATCAACAAGAATGAAAATAGGCAAAGGGAGAAGAGAAGGGAAGAAGATGGGAGGAAAGAAGAAGGGATTAAAAAAAGAATCATGCTACATTATGTACTTGTACCTATTTCTCCAAATGATTGCTAACTGCATGTATTGAAAACACATACTAATAAAAAATAAAGTCAGATAAACAATAATGTTTAAGAGTGGAAAAAATTACTGACCAAATTTTACTATGGTAGTAAAATTTGTTATTAAATCAAACATGATAAAAGAAAAAAATTGTATAGCTATAACTCCTGAAATTTGCCCTTTTGTAACCATAATTCATGCTAACACAGTAGTGTCTCTGTTTATGAATTTAATTTATTTTAGGATTTGGGGGAGGATGGCTGTGTATTGTTGTGTGGGGAAGATGGTTTTGGTCATGTTTGTCACCCGAGGTGGAGTTTGCAAACAGAAGCCAAATTTTGCCAAACGCTTTTGTTTATAAAACAAATAGAAACATCTAGAACCAAAGTATTAATATCTATTAAAACAACTAATTTTGTAACATCCTTATTACGAACAGATCTCACAGAAATCACTAAGAGCCCTAAGATAAGTGAGGTAAAGGAAGACCATCCATAAGAGGAAACACAAATTTCTAAGAAAATTATCATATACCATTTAAAATGAAAATATCTATTGTTGGAAAAAATGTGGTTAAGAAAACTAATTATTTTTTATTCACCCACTCATCAGATAATTACCAAGTGCTTATATTTTTTGCAAACAACTTTTCTAATAGATACAAATATTGCTGTTTAACATGACAAAATCCTTATCTTCCTTGGTCTTATTATAGTTTAGTATAAGAAATAAAAAAAAAACAAGAACAAGTAAGATTTTTTTAAGTGGACACAGTAACAACTGTTCATGTACATGCAGAACCTTGTGCTGTTTTGATACATGAGTACATCATATAAAGTTTGAATCAAGATTGGCTTATTGATCACCTCACACAAATATTTTTTGTTGTTGTTGTTCTGGAGATCAAACTCAGGACCATGTTCTTTCGAGGCAGGCAGCAGCACCACGACTGAACTAAATCCCCGGCCCTCGCACAAGTATTTCTTTATGGTCAACAGGTCTTAAGTTACAGTTAGGAGAAATAAGTTCTAATATTCTACTCCACAGTAGGTAACTACAGAAAATAACAATCTACTGTGTATTTCAAAAATATTGAAGGCAAAATTTTGATTTTTTTTTTTCACCGCAAATATACAAGGACAAAGGCTTACAGAGGAAATCAGAGGGGATTAGCAAGCAATCTGGTTAGGACTGAGGCAGGTATGGGTACCT
Source organism: Heterocephalus glaber (assembly GCF_053883595.1). Classification (NCBI taxonomy): domain Eukaryota; kingdom Metazoa; phylum Chordata; class Mammalia; order Rodentia; family Bathyergidae; genus Heterocephalus; species Heterocephalus glaber. The sequence goes on along the minus strand of NW_028258173.1, from coordinate 9,980,274 downwards.
CAAGGAAGGCCTTCTAAAGAGATGGCTTTGGGGCATCTAGTGAGAAAGAGAGCAGAGGTCGGCCTTGTGGTATGAATGGAGTGAAGGCTGGAGGAAGCACGAAAATGATGAAGAGCCAGAGCAAAGGAAGCTGGAGAAGAAAGGCAAGGGCTGAATTCTGAAGGCTGGCCGAGAAGTCCTTGTTCACTCTAATATTGGATGTTGTACAAACGGCAAAACTTTTCTGGAAAGCAAAACTGGCAACACTTATAAAAAACCATAAAATATCTTATATCTGACTTGGTATTTCCGTTTATGGAAATATATTCCAGGAAAATCATTCTTCCCTGTGTCCCACAGTGATCATTTCAAATATTTCCAGTCTCAAAAAAAAACAAACAAAAAAAACCTCTCAGACCACCTCCCTTTCCCTACCACACTCTTTCCTCTTGGAGGATAAGCTAGCTCACTTTGTCTCAGAAAAAGATGGTCTTAGTTTAAAGATGGTCTTATCTGCCCTGTGACCAACACTGTACCTTCAAGGTGCATCCCTTCTCATAACCACTGTCTTGTGTGGAAGACGTGGCCTCCCACTCCCTAAGGCTGCTCTCCCCACTCTGATGCTTGTTTCCTTCCTCCTCTGCCGTTTCATCCAACTATTTCTCCTTGATTATGACTTTCTGTTTCTTCTTTTCAATCTACCTCTTGACAATTCAACTCATAAAAACATAATTTATCCATGGTCTAAATATAAAAGCAAAAAAATCCAGCCCTCCCCATCTCTTTTCTATCTGTTTTAGGAAACATTTCTCAAAACTAATTATTCTACTGTAATTAAATGTACATCCTCACTTTCCTTGACTCCCAAACCTTCTGCCATCTGGGTCTTGCTCCCAGATCTTGCACAGAAAATATCTCTGGAGAATATTGCCAATGTCCTTATTGTTACTCAACTCTTTTTTATAGCCAACTTTTTACCGTGAGGAGGCTACAGAGGTGGCCTTATTAATAGGGACCACATGAAACAACCAAGGAAGTATAAAATGTGGTTCTAAATATTTTATTATCTTCACTGTAATGAACCCTTAAATCACTGTATTTTGTGCTATTCTTGGTGGAAAACCACTTTTGAAATAAGGTTTTCAATACATTTGCTTGGATTAATTTAGTGAATAAATGCTCAGAATATATGAGTCCAGGGAGTGGGTTAACTGGTAAAGAAGCTGTTGCTAGACAGGAACCCTCCATGTGTGGTGCAGCAGGAGAAGCTGATGACAACCACTGAGAATTGCAAGAAGTGACGGCACTGATACTGCCATGAAGGGAAGGTGTAGGTTTCAAATTAGAGAAAAGAGCACTTAGAAGATAGGAGCGAGCTGAGCACATGGTTTTGTCTTTTATAAATTAGTTTAATGATCTCCCGAAAGCTAGAATATGCAGTAACTGATGCTTTGAGGAGGAGATATATCTTTCTTTATGTCTAATTTAGGACCCTACTATTTATGGATATGAGATTAAAAATGGGCCGTTTTATGAAATAGAGAGCCAAGGAGAAAAGAACACAACAGTATCCACCTAGACAAGAGATGCTACCTTCTATTCATTTCTGATCTGTCCAATTTCCTAACATTTACATCCTGCCAAACTGCAGGGTAAAGTACATACAGTAAAATTATACAGACTTGCAAAAAGATTTGAATTCCAGGTATTAATAGCAGAAGGAATGTTCTTCTGGGAGGAATCTAAGTGTTGTATTTACCTTTGGTTTGAGAATATTTGGCGTGAGGAATTTCAAATGCAAATATTTTAAAAGCATAGCATGTTGGTAGAGAGACACTGTGGACACTTCTGTTTTCCTTTAAAAAAAAGGTTCTTTTTTTTCACCTTTTCTTGGAATCTTAATGAAACCATAATTACGATAGCAAAGGGAATAAAATATAGCTGTTAAAAGTTCGGTGTTACTGTATATATAGTCCTTGCACCAAATTTTTTAAAAATCCATTCAAAGGAGAGAAAAGATGATTCAGCAAAGTAGATCTTACGTGATGATCTCTTTGGTATTTATGTATTTTTAAAAAAATATACAGTCACTGAAATTTGGCAGTCCCTCTTCCTCTTATCTTTTCATTTTAATGGGGACATCATATAAAATATTTGAAAAGAACACCCACTTTTTTTGCTTCCCTTTTTATTGTCCCACATGCATCCAAACTTCCCATATCTGTTAAGTGTTGTGATTACAAAACTATCCATCTCCAGAGGACAAAGATTTGATTAATTTCTAGGCTAAACCCCTGTTTGGAAGTTTTGAATGCAGTGAACAGTGAACCCTTGACTTACGAACTCAATTTGTTCTTGAGGGCTGGTTATGTAACTCAAGTTGGTCAGTTGAAGGTCAGACTCCTCTACACAGACTTCAAAGTCTCTCTCTTGCACACAGGCAGATCTCAGTGTCCTTGGAGAGTCATTGGCCCAGGATTTCTCACTCAACCCCACCCGGGAAAGGATGTTGTCATGGGGTTAAATTTGTATCTTTAAGGGTTAAATCTGTATCTGAGACCATTGGAAGCACAAGCAAGCAGCCAGCCAGCATTTGGGTCCTAACTCAAGACTTTGTTTGTAAATTAAAACTAATCTGGTCATAACCCAAGTTGTTTGTATATCAGGCTGGTCATAACTGGAGGGTCTACTGTTCATGGGAGATGTATCTTTTAACTGAGGACTTGTGATTATAGGACCTTAACCTTCTGGAACTCAGCCGTATTTGCATTTCTACTCTATTTGTTCAAAGCACTACTTCTCTTAAATAAATGACCATAATAAATTGAAATGAATGAATTTTAATTTTTAATAAAATGACTCCAGACTGGCAGCCTAATTCTTCTGGTGATACACTTCCAGTGATGTATGTCTTTTTCCAGAATGGTGAGAATGTTCGGAGTAGATCCTAAGCAGAAATGTGCTCAAATTCCTAATCATCAATGGGAGTTGTCAACTTCCATTTTCAATTAGATGACGTGATTAGAGTTAATTTAATGTAACTCCCCCTTTCCTTTTGCTGGGAAGAACAAGACTGGATTATTACTGAAGCTGAGGGTTTTGAACATTCATAGTATAGTATAGAGTAAAAGGTAACAGTGGAATTAGTTATCTTTCCTTGCTCTTCAAAACATAAATATCAGTTGTTTCTCTCCACTAATGAAGAGAATAAAGTGATTTCTGTGTTTTGGATTGTTCACTGTTTGTAAGATTTTTCAATTTTGCATCCCACTGAACTATCAAAGGGTTCAGGTTCTGTGGGTTAGCTTGCCTGTATCACAATCCCCGGACAGAACCTTGTTCTTATTGTTGTTGCAGCTGTGAGTGGTACATATGTCATTAAGGGGCTTACCTGCATGTGGTGGCCCTTGCTATCATGTAACAAACACACAGCTTCAGGCACCAACACGGGTATTTTTATCAGCATTATATATTCATATACTTTAGCTTACAATTTCAATATGCCCCACATTTTAATAGGGGAAACATAGGCCAGTTATAAACTTACAAGATTTGAATCTGCTTTTCAATTTCTTCTGCACTTTGAAAAGGATTATGGAGCAGATGAGTTCCTCCATTGCTGCAAGTTTGCAGGAGCAGCCACAATTCACTAATCATTGAAAAAAAGATAATTCAGGGTATTGCAATGAAGGAAGTCTTTGGTCTCCCAGGAAATACTCGGTGTGTACGAAACTGCAAGGTGAAGAAATAGAAGAAATTCACTAAGTTAATTTTTGGAGTACCACATGATGTGGGGTTTAAATTCAGCTGTTCTGATTTAATGCCGGTCTCTGCTAACTCTCCATTCATTAATTGGAATTTTTAAAAGACTTCTGTCCTCAGCTGCCATGAGCACTGGTTGTAGGAAGTTTTTGGATGAAGTTGTAAAACCTCGGTCTCTAATATAATAGAGTAGCTTTGAAACATCTTTCTTCTCGTATTTACTCCCTGTCATGATCCTCTGCAATAAATCCGAATTTTTTTCAAGTTACTTGAAGGCTGAGCCTATTCCTATTCTACTTGAACCAGCTCGGTTCATCTCTGGAAATGCAACCTGGCAAAGAAAAACAAGTCTTCCAAGGACTGAGATGAGGCCTTATCTTCACCCGTTTGATTTCCAAGCCCTCAGGACATTTTCTCCCATTTGACTCCCTCCTCTCAAAGTGGGGCCATCAGAAAGTGGTAAAAACTAGAGCACCCAGACCCTCCATTCAAGGCATCTCACTGTGGCCTAACATACCAGCAGGTTGCTATTTTGTTTTCCAAACTGATTGACACAAATCTCCACCCCAGTCCAGCAGACAGCAGCATCAGATTTATAATTTGAAAGCTAAATTTCTCAGCTCTTTGAGGTTGACAACTGTCATCGTTTCCAGAGTTAACAAAGCCTTGTAAAACCCAGTGATCTCGGTGACCACCTCGGCTTCTGCTGAAGATGAATAGGGCACATCTGTGCTGGCTAAGTAACAGCAGAGAGCCGCTGTCTCCTCACTCTAACGCAGCAGGGGTGCCTACAACATGAGTAATAGGACACTGCAGAGTATGGGGGTGAAGGAAGAGGGGAAAGCCACTTTTTTGTGTCTACCAGTTCTAGACAGCAGTATTCATTGCATCAGTTTAATAAACTATTTGTTTTTTTTTTTATGGATGTAGCATACTCACTTTGAACCTATGTTTTTGCCATTTATTTTTCAGTTCATTTATGCCCTACCCCTTCCTCTGCTCACCTCCACAGTGGCTCCTAAAATAGGTTTCTGTTTCTTTGTCACTCCACAAATCTTACCTCTTATTAAAAGAATACTAACTACCAGACAGAGGATTCTTAAACCACCTCCCCATTTTTCTTCAGATTTGTAAGCGCTCAGACCTTCCTGCAAGTGAGATTATGAACGGGTACAGTAAGAATGATGGGTACAGGAAAATGGTGTGTGTTTTTGGCTGCCACACGGAGTTACACTGCTTTCACTGCCTTCTTACTCTGTTCTGTTTGAATATGGAAATAGCAGTTGAGTACTGAACCTGAACAGTCGTAACCCACTGAAACAAAATGGTTGCACCATCAATTTTCTCTCTGTGTGTGTATGTGTGTGTGTATGTGTATAAAATAGATTCTGATTAGCACTACCATCCATCAAAACATTAGAAACATGGAAGCTCCAAATTGTACAAAGAATCCAACAGATCAGTAGTTTCTGGATATCCTTCTATAAACTTACCCTTTACCCCATGACCTTTTCGTTTTTTAGTAGTAGGGTTATATACTTTTATTTCTCTAACTTCAGAGTAAAACACTGTCATTCTGGAAAAAATGACCCTAAAGAGGGTATGGGAGAAAATTACAACAAGCCTAATATCCAGAGATAACTTTTTTCATTAAGGAGTTATTTTCATCTCACCTCTGTGTGTTCACATATACCTTTGCACTTTGTAAAATAATTCTGATTACACATGACACACTCATAAGTTTCCTAGGTTGTATTTAATCAGTCAAAATATCAATACCATTCCTTCTCTATGAATCTTAACTATTTAAAGGGCAGGCACCTCCATAGAATCCTACATTCAGCCATTCCCCAATCTTTGGACCTTTTTTTCCCCATACAAACACCTCTGTGGCTGTCACTTCCAAAAGCAAAGTCTTTACAACACACTACCCTGAATTCACTGAGCTCCTAAGGCCTACAGTTACCCAGAACCATATGGAGAATAACACCAGGCAGAGATTTAAAAAACAAACAGAAAAGGCTTATGATTTTAAGTCATCAAGCTTGCTGTTCATTGCTATACTTGGCTATCCAGTTAGCTTCATATCTTTGGATTATTTCTGTATTTCTAAAATTATATCTACATCTCTCTTGCTCAGCTCACATCCCTCCATTGAGTTTCTTATTTGGTTGGATCTATAGCATCAATCAACCTCTAGTTTAACTTGTTCCAAGTCCCTGTTCTATAGTGGCCCCTCCTCTGGCATGACATCTTGCTAAAGTTAGACAGGTGTGCCTTTTCTATGATTAACTTCTGCTCCTCCCCCATGAGCTCTATTGACTTAGTCAGCCAGGGAAGCCAGAACAAATTACCATAGACCAGGTGACTTAAATGATGAGCATTTACTGTATCACAAGCCTGGATGCTGAAAGTTCAAGATCAAGTTGCAGGCTCAAGCTGGGTCAGTGTCTGGTGAGGCACCTCTCTCCCTGGATTGCAAACGGTCACCATCTCACTTTGTTTTCAGCCACCCACAGATAGACACACACAGAAAGAGAGACAGAGACACAAAGAGACTCTTGATCTTCTTATAAGGCCACCAATCCTAAAGGCTTAGGACTCCACTTTTATGATCCCATTTAACATGGATTACTTCCTAAAACCCTATGGCCAGATACACTCACATAGGGGTCAGAGCTCTGACACCTAAATTTAGGGTGCAAACACACAAGTCATTTCATTGCACTCTTCAAATAAAACGCAAATTCCATTAATACCTTGCATATTCTGGATTTCATTCTAGAGAAAATTCTCATACTCCCCAAAGAATGATAGGTCAACTCAGAAAGCAGATCAGAATTGCAGCTGCAGTGCAAATGAGTTCTAGAGAGAAGCTGTGTTTAACTTTACCAATGTGTGCTCACATGAACATTCAGAAGTTCCTTCAGGTGGGTGTCGCCTAGCTCATTTCTGTGCCTTAAAGAATACCATTCATCCAATACTGCTCCATGGTATAAACCTGTTTCACTTCCAAATCACAAAGCAGCAGCAAATTTTAACTAATCAATATTTTATAGCTGTAATTAAACTATCCACTTACAAGTAAAATGTAACATTTAAAGTCAGGTCTCCATTTCTCAAAGCTCTATTAATATTTATAATGATTACTGCAGACAGGCACATTCTTTACTGCTTATTAGGACACACAGTATGCAAGCAGGAGCAGTAGGTTGTTACTTATCATAGAATTTGAAGACCAAGATTTCTTAGTTTTTCAGTTTTCTCACCCACTTCTGACATTCTGAGGCCTCTTTTATGGATAAGCTACTGGTCTTTTCGTTTCCTTAATGTTCCAGTCTCAAGAAATCCTATTTGAAGAAGGTTACCTCTTTCAGAAAGCTGAAGAACTGTGACTGCAGTATGGCTTCATGGAATAAATGGAGCAAAATGGCTCATCCTTAGGCGAGGGGACCCTGCTCTGTGATTCCATCTCCTCTTTGAATTCCACAGCCAAAAAGATAACAGTTTTGCTCCCCCAAATCCCATTCATAGTTATTTCTACCAGACCACCACCATAGTTTCTTATTAGCCAATATAAGGCCTGCAATATCTCAATGGAATTTTTGTAGGGGTTAAAAAAAATCACAAACGTATATAATAGAAGTGGGAATTGATTTACTTTGCCATAGCATGAGCTCTAAAGCAATACAATATTTTAGAAATATTCATTAGTCCAAAAGGAAACCTTAAACAGTAAAGCTGAATGAGCTCTACCAGCTGGCAACATAAGCAGAGCACAGAGGGTACAACACATTCAGCCAAGTTCATATACATCTGAGCTTTGAGACTTCACAGTCTCAGCCCCTTTTGGAGGCTCAGGTTCCTTTTAAACTTGGCGGAATGTTACTTCCTGACACAGAAAGACCAAGAAAATGGTTTTGGGGAAGTACTCATAAGGCTCCAACAATATCAAATAGCTTCTTATAAAATATTTTGATAAGCTAATTTAAAATTCATTAGAAATGTACAGTTCCGACTTACTTCCTGAAAATGCTGTCTTCACGGGATTATATACTAGGATGAGATCTTTGGGGTTCTCTAGTCTAAATCTCTCATTTTACAAAAAAATGTCCCTAAGATAAAGTGACATTAGTTGTCTGTGCCTAATCAGTTATCTGCCCTGGAAAAAGTTAATTAACTTGAAAAATAATGTTGGTTCTACAGATTGTACATGTGGGTCATTACTAGAAACGTATGATAAGGACAATGATCCTGACAGAAGGGACAACCCTGCCAGTTACAGACAGGTAGGATGAACATCCATAATCTGAATATTTCACATGACATCACAGGTAAAAAATTCCATATCATGAAACCATACTTCATGTGCAAAATTATCAAAAATATTGTACAAAATTATTTCTAGGCTATGTGAATTTCATGTTAGACTTGGGACTCATCTCAAAGCTATCTTATTATGCACATATAGATATTTCAAAATTTTAAAAATAAAAAATATGAAATATATTTCTGATCCAAACAGTTTTGAATAAAAGATATACAGCCTGTGTTATGAATTCAAAGCACAGAAATGTACATCTGCTCCACCATAGGCACATAATCTACTACCAGAACTCAAATTCTCACCATTAGAACCATCAGTGGAATTAAGATTTTTATGTCTATGGAAACCTTCAGTTATATGCAAACCTGGTACATTATATGTTAAGTGAGGACTTTCATACATTATTTTATTCTTACATTAGTATGAGTTAAATTATTAATGTAAGATTGAAATAGTACAAACAGATATACTGATTGGAAAGAAAAACAAAGAGAATTGACAAGCCTAAATAGCTATTTCATTTGCTTAAAAAAGCAAGTTGGTGCTAAGAATGGGATGTGCTGGAGAACTGTAACATTTGAGGCTTGCGTAGAAAAAGAAAAGGAAGCAGGGTCTTGAAAAGGAAAGCTGGAGATGTCAAAGATTGTCTTCTCTCAGCCCTTCAAATAGACTCATGAGCACTATGTGATTAACAGGAAATATTACATTCCTTCTAAGCAAATGAAAGGCAAACAGTGGCAAATAAAACAGCAACCTATTTAAGGAAAAGAACATGGGTATGGGGTAAATTAGATGTGGCTTTAAAGTGTGTATCTTTTTTACTAGCTATATATATATATATTTTTTTTTTTTTTTTCTGGTACTGGGGATGGAACTCAGGACCTTGGGCTTGCTAGCTATATAATCTTGAGCAACCCACTTAAATTTGAACACTATTCTCTTCTTAGCCAAAGGAAGGGTAAAGCCACTAATCAGAAGTTGTTCAAAGAATTGTGTCTGGAATATAGTATACATTCAGGATCTTGCAGCTATAAGAAAGAAGGAGACATTTTATATGACTAGAATTGTTTGATTGTAAATGAACCATCCTCAACTTCCAGATTACAGCCAGAATGTCCTGTAAGATTCTTAAGGATGGGGCCTCTACCCACCTACTCCCATCTCACATCTGTGGCAATCTCGACTGAAACTAAAACTCCCCTCTCCAGCCAAGAGGTAGGCTGATGAGATCATTTAGAAAGCTAACTAGTTAGGGCCGGGAATTTAGCTCAGTGGTTTCGCCGCCTGCTGCACAGGCGCAAAGACCTAAATTCAATCTCCGGTACCTAAAAAAAAGAAAGCTAATTAGAGATCAGTACATAACAAAGTCTTGAGGAGTTTTGAAAAAGGATTTAGGTCTTCTTTCACTCCCTTTTGTCTCTTTTGCATATAATGCTTTATATCCTTCACGGCAGCAAGGGGCTTGATATCAGTAGAGAGAAAATAGAGGCGATAAGTACTTCACCCTCAAACTTGTTTATTCCTTAAATTGGAATCTGCAAAAAAACAGAACTGAAACAGACAGAGGATGAAGTAAAATGTAAATTGGATAGGAGTGAAGAAAATGCTCTAAGTATTGAATGCAAAGTTTTAAAAAAAGATAAGCAAATGAAGATATTAGAAAACAAGTGTAACAATTTAAGGAAACAAGTTGAAAATATAAGCAAGTATATTGAAAAGCATCAGCAGGAGAATAAGGGTTTGAAAAAACAGGGACAACAGAAAGCAAGCAGTTGAATGTTCATGAGATAAAGGTCAGTAAATTAGAATTAGAACTACAAAGTGCCAAACAAAGTTTTGAAGGAATGACTCACAGCTATCGAAAAGAAATTGAGAACAAAAAGATATTAGAAGAAAATCTTTTGAGACAGGTTGAAAAGCCAAAAGTAACAGCTGATGAAGCAGTAAAATTACAGAAAGAAATTGATATACAATGTCAACATAAAATAGCTGAAATGGTAGCACTTATGGAAAAGCATAAGCACCAATATGATAAGACTGTTGAAGAAAGAGACTAAGAATTAGGACTTTATAAGAGCAAAGAACAAGAACAGTCATCCATGAGAGCATCTTTGGAGATTGAACTATCTAATCCTCAAATTGAACTTTTGTCTATTAAGAAGCAACTTGAAATAGAAAGAGAAGAAAAAGAAAAACTCAAAAGAGAGGCAAAAGCAAACACAGTTACTCTGAAAGAAAAAAAAGACAAGAAAATACAGACATCTTTATGGGAAACATTTGAAACTAGTTAAAAGAAATTTGATTCTAAAGCAACTACACAAAATGTATCTCAAAATATCTTATCAACTGATTATGATAAATCCAAAGATTAAAGAGAGTATATGTGGACATCTACCAAAAGCAGTTTGTCTACACCAGTACCAAAGTCATATACTGTGAAGACACCAACTAAACTACAAACACAGCATGGAGAAGAAAAGAATAAACCCATTGAAGAAAATAACAAAAGGATCTTTGAATTTGATGTTAATTCAGATAGTTCAGAAGGTACGGATCTTTGGATAAAAATATTATAATCACTATTTGTTTGCATCACTAAAAAAACAAAACTTGTTTATTCCTTCTCATATACTTCTGAGTTTTATTTATGCATCAACACTCACCTTGATATTTGATGTATGGTCATTACTGGAACACTGGGGTTACACTTATAACCTTGCTGTATCATTTGTAAAACATGCACTACTAAAGTTTTACCACTGAGAACTTGAAATTCAAATGAAGGGAAAGAAACACCATGAAAACAACACTCTTTAACATCTGGCTTTCAGAATGGTATTATTTGGGGTGTATACATTCTGATGGCTAGTAAGCACCCAGAAATTACCCAGAGAAATGTGTGCACTTTCATCATAGTTTGGGAGATAATATTACTAGAAATGTGGCAAAGGACAAGTTTTACTAACTTTAACAACAATAAAATCAGTAATGAAAATTTTTTAAAACTCCTCATGCACTGTGATTTTGCAGTCCTGAAAATGGTGATTTAGTTAATGACAAAACATATACAGTAATTGCATTTTACTCAATAAAGGAAAACACTATCGACCTGAGAGCCAAATGCAAGCTGTCTGTACGTGTTTGGAGTTTCCTAGTGTACCTCAAAAGAAATCTTTGTAGGGGTCAGGGACTTATCTCAGTGGTGCCACCATCTGCTTTGCAAGCTCAAGGTCCCAAGTTTGATCCCTGGTGCAAAAAAAAAGGAATCTTTGTACAGTTGAACATTGTATGTGAGTACAGGTTGAATATACCTTACCTTAAATGCTTGATACTAGAAGTGTTTTGGATATCAAACTACTTATTTCAGACTTTGGAGTATTTTCATGCACATAGTGAGGTATCTCGGGGATAGGATGCAAGTCTAAACCTGAAATTCATTTATAGTTAGTGTATAATATAGCCTAAAGATTATTTTTAACAATATTTTTTAACAATAATTTTATGTATGGAACAAAGTTTTATCGTATATGGCTTTCTATTTGTAGAATAATGTCTATGCAGAAAACATTTTAAAATTTGGAACATTTCAGATTTCATATTTTTGAATCGGGTATGCTCAATTATGGCATGTGGCAGGTGACTTTTTAATGTTGTCAAATATCACTAATAAACTCTTTATCTTTTTTATTCATCCCCTAGTTCCCATAATTTGCCTTAAGATACTGTCTCAGTTATTACTCTCATTGCTTTGACAAAATACCTGAAACCCAAAGTTAAAGGAAGAAAGGTTTATTTTAGCACATAGTTTTACAGGTTTCAGTCCATAATCAATCGTTTCCAAGGCAGACGAGCATAGCAGAGGGTATCACAGAGGAGAAACAGTTCATGGCAGGGCAGGCAGGAAGCAATAAAGCAGCAGCAGCAGCAAACTTCTCCTTCCCTTTTATCCCATTCAAGTTACAAGCCTATTGGTTGGTGTCACACACATCTAGGATGGGCCTCCCCATTTCCACACCCAGAACTATGCTAAAGCAATCAGTGGACAAATTTAGTTATCACACATAATTCATCTTCAAACATCCTAGATCCACCCACCTTAGAAAAGCCCCATTTGTGAGTTCATGAGGCTTTGAAGGGACATCTAGATACAATCCATAACATATATGAAAAGTAGCAAATAGGCATTCTAAGTGAGTACTAGGAGTTGAAAAAGGAATGATTTGCATATTAGTAGGCTTCCGGCCTTCATATTAGAGAGCCACTGTTACCCCATTCAATGTGTTTGACAGTCTCCAAACCCATGGGAAAGTATACAGACATCATTCTCCCTGGGATCTCACCAGGAGTCATATATTCCAGAACTAATATATTCTCCTGAACCTTGCCTCTCACAGGACTATGATTTTAGACCCTGGTTCCATCACTCAGTTGGTAACTGGTTTTTTTTGTTCTTATTTGAAGGTATAGCTATGCTTATATCCATCTATCTGTCTCTATATTAAATAATTTAATAGTAAAAGTAAATATATTATTTATTATAAAACTTAAAGAAGATAAAGAAGAGCACAAAATCAACTTACAGTCCATAAGTCCACTGCCAAAAGATATTTATATGTACTCCAAAACAAGCATTTGCACAATGAAAATCAAAATATGCCTTCTTTACTCTTTTTCTAGTTTAAAAAACAATTTTTACTCTAGTGACTCTACAAGTCAGTACATACTTGTATCCTTGTTTTGATTATCTAGTTCCTTTGGTTTGATGCTCATTCAGATGATCATTTTTGCTGTTGACCTCACATTTTCCTTTGTTCAATATCTTGCCATTTCCTCCTTGGCTCCAAGCCTGCAGCTTAAGGCTGAATTCTTCCCACAGCCTGTGGCTATCCTCTCAGCCCTGTGGGTTGTTCCAGTGTTTTACTAGCAGGATTCTGTACTCTGTGTCTTCCTATGAATGTCTTTGGAGAGTATTCACATGCATCATCATTTCAAATGCATCTTGTAGAAGCCTCATGAGCTAGGGGGAGAAGAGACATAGAGTTCTACATCTTTCATTTGAAATAGTCTGTAATTAAACATCATCTCTTAAAGGTAATTTTAAAAAGATATTATTGCACAGCTTCCCCAAGCTCTTTTGTTATTCATTTGTTTTGTTAGCTGTTATTATTGGTTTTTTTGTAAATCCAAGCAGGAAAAGGAGATGAGCATAGCATGGCCCTAAGATCTCAGGTCGTGAATCAATGATATAATGGCACTGATGAAAAATAGACCTTTCTAAGAACATTTTAATCTAATAGAAACTAAATGCACTACATAATTCTGGAGTGGATTCTGGACCAGGAGAAATTACTATAAAGACCTTAGCAGGAAGATTGATAAACTGTGAACAATTTTGTAAATAACATTATCAACAATATGAACAAAAATCTCTATTTTGATCATTGTTTTATAATTATCAAAATGAAGGTCCTTATCCCCTTGAAAGACACACTTAAATATTTAGAGGCAAAGAGGCAAGATTTCTACAACTTCAATACTTAAAAAATAGAAATTAGTTGAACAGATAGATCATGGCAAAGTATATATGGCAAAATGTTAACAATTGGTATAGATGAGTAAAACGGTATCTAGGATTCTTTGTGAAGTTTTATTATGAATTTATCTTATTTCAAAATTAAAATTAAAATCAAAATATCAGCATCTCAATAACTAAAATCAAAAAATGCAAAACTGTGTGAAAAAGGATAATTTTACCTAATGGTCTGTTTTTGTTTCTAGAACTTGTATTGAGCACAATATCTTGTTATAAAAATTTCTGAGCAATCACTAAGTGTAGTTTGTCTTGCTTCTTCTTTAATCAAAAGAGGTTGCTTTGTCTAAGATTAAACAACATGTTTTTTTCTTCCTGCCCAGACTGCAAGCTCTTAATCTCTATTACTGGAAAATGTATGAAATTCCACTGCTTAGGATCCCCCTTCTTCAGAATTTATACTAACATTTACTGGAAAGATAATGAGCAAGCTGTTAATTTCTTTTAATTGAAACAGGATAGGAGAGAAAGTTCAGTTCAGATTCCAGACATCGTAAAGTCTATTGAAAATGAATAGTGAGTAGATTGACACACACACACACACACACACACACACACAGCTACCTTTAAACCCAAGCCCATAGACAGCTTCACTTTGTTAGGACTGTTTATGGTTCTCAGTAACGTAGCAACATTTGCTGTGTGCAATAACAGCATCTAAAATGACATAATAAAAAAAGAATTATCTGTGATTAGAAGTGAACTGTTAAAATTACTCTGGTCAGTGCCAAAATTCAAGGGAGTTTATTATTTCAGTAGCTGCAGTGAAAAACCCCTCTGGGTGCCTAGAAAACCTGCCCCCTTGAGTTTCCACCATCCTCCTCTCTGACATGGTAATGGGCTTTGTTGAATTCAAAGACAGTTACGTCAGCAATCTGGGGCCCCTTGTGGGTTTTCCAGGCCTGTAAAACACACAAATTATACCCAAATATTGGCTAGAAAAATTAGTAAGCTATAGAGTTTGTGTTATTTTAGCCAAGCTTTACTGGACTAAAAGAAACCCAGGGATCCCGAAGCTTAGGGATTCTTTTTGCTACTTGATGATTTTCTTCTTTGGTGGGCCTATTCTGATATACTCATAATGTTTTGCTTTATTTGCATCATTATCTTCTTATTTTTGTTTTGTTTTGATGCCCAAGGAGATTTTTGTCAGAGATTAATCAATGTTACATTTACAGCGCCTTTATGAAACTTTAGTCATTGTCTGTTGCTTAGATTTGAGTGATTATGTAAAAATAGTCTCCCTTCAAAATACAATCTTTCATGGCTGTCCTTAAAAATCGTAATGTACTGTGCCTCACATAGCCACTTCCTGGTGGGTACCAAGTCCACAAATTTCCTTAGCTAGAGTGTGATGCAGCAGGAGGATGGAAGATGTGTCTGGTTAGCCCAAGTCAGAAACTACAGGGAATGACTCCGAATGGCCACCAGCATCAACTCCTGCATTGACATAATGAGGATAAGCACTAAATACGGTGCAAACACTTGGACTCAAGATCAAATCTGCTTTGAATTCTGTATTCTATTTTCTCAGCCTTATTTTCTTTAGGGGAGTGATACAAAAGATACTACTTGAACTAACTCAGCTCTGGGATGTTTGAGGAACCAAAACACAACAAACTAGCAAAAAAGGTAACATGTTCAAGGGCCCTGTCACCTATAAAGCTCTCTACCGAGAGAAGTGTTCCTATTGAATTTAGAGATACTCAGGTAGGGGCTCTAGAGATCTTTCTAAGAGCAACAAACAAGTCTGATGAGATGTAATATATCGCTAATAATTCTTATCATTCATATTTATGGGCTGTGAGCCGTAGGGAATTAGACTCCAAAGAGTCTCATAATGCTATTTAGCATGTAGGAAGATACTCATAACAACCAATTGGGAATAATAATTGGTAATAAAACTATGGTTATAAGGGCTGGGGATTTAGCTCAGTGGTTCCACCACCTACCTCATAAGTGTAAGGACCCAAGTTCGATCCCTGGTACCAAAAAAAGTAAAACTATGGTTATTTTAGGCTGGCTGTATTTTAATATGACATTTTCCACTGGACCTTTATATATTTTCCAAACTTCTGATATTTAATGTACATTATATTTAATACATTAGTAAGGGGCTCCAAAGGTCAAAATCCAAGGGGGAAAGGGAGGCTTTGTTGAATAAAAGTATTTATATAGTTAATCAGGAGCTAAAACCCAAGAGAAATGCAAATCACCTTGTTTCCAGAGAGGGAATAGTAGTATAGTCTTTGGCTGGCGTTCACACCCTAGGGATAAACAAAAGATTTGACTTTCTTCCTCTGGACTCCTTTTGTGTATGTGATCTTACTTGGTTTCAATTTTCAAGTTTATAGAAATAATCTTCTGGGTGAACCAAGGTCAAAACAGCAACGTGGGGTTTAACTGCTGATCAAGCAAACAGGATGTCCAATTATTTCCCCAAAGCAATAAACCACCAGTTAATGGTGTCCGTCCCACCCATCATGCCCTCTTGGACCAACAGGAAATGTACCTTTACTTGTTGGCCCTGCAAGGAAATATCCATTTTAAACACCATAAAACTGATCACATAAGAATTTTTCAGTTCCATTCAGGGAAGGAAAATCTCACTGAAATCCCACTCAGTGTCATCCCAACTGGCTTTCAAACTCTCTCTACTCCTTACATAGTCTGGGTAGGTCATGTGTTTTTAAAATACAATAGGACACACTAGAGAAGGACCCTAGGCCAGTATTTGGCAGAACTTGGTTTTAGTGCTTCTAGATGATATGTAAATGTCACTTCAAATGAATGGATCAAACTCTAAAGGGATTGATTTAAATTGTAAACCTTCCTCCACTTCAAAAAGTCTTTAATATTGGTTATAAGAAGTGTACAAAGCCTGTCACCAAAATAAACCATGATTTGAAGGGATGGATAAAATCTTCATATGTGTTAAGGAACACCTAAGAATATGCAAAAGTTGCAGGTTAGCTCTCTCCTATTATGCTTTGCTAAAGTTTACACAGTAGCACTTAATTAAGCTTTGGGAGGTGTTTAATTAAAAGTTATGTTAGATTCCTGTTAGATCACAAATTTGAAGCTTTTTAGATTATACCGTAGCCACTCTGGGGCCATCCTATTGCTCAACATCTGTTAAGACCACTTAACATGTATTCTGTTTTAATTATAGCCATGATGCTTGGATTCCAATTTCTCTCTTCCTTATTCTGAGTTTTTAAACTTCTCACCTGGCCTAAAACCCAGAGTCATCTCTTCCAGTGCCTTGCTTTCCTAAGTAACTCCAGAATCCATTATTCATTTGTATTTCTTTCATGCAAGTTCTTACAAAATAGTCCCCCCACCCGACCCCACCATGCATTCAAATTAACAGTTTCCAAAGAGTTTTAAGGAAAATCAAGATGAGCTGCCAGTGAGATTAATTCTACCTTGACCCTCCTTGATTGCCGCTGCTCTGGTCCATTTTCCAGCCTTCTTTATATTGACTGTGCTAAACTCACTCGGCATCTTTTAAAGCCTACTATTGCTTCTTGCTGTTGACCATGTACTCTAGTGGCTGTGTTTAGTAATCCAATCTGTTAATATCTACCCCAATCATCATGACTGCTCTGAGTTCTTCCATAGCCTTTCAAGCCTTTAACATCGTGTCTCAACCACTCACAGGTTCAAACCTCCTCTACTGCTTTACAGGGTTGCAAATGTATGAGCATCCTAGTGTTACCCATTTTCAGTGATCACCATATTCACGTCACTAACTCAATGTTTCACATACTTTTTGCAAAAAACTTTTCATTTCTTCCTTCTTTTTAAACCTTTTATATATGGGGGATACCTTCCAAGACCCAAAGTGGATGCTAAAACCACCTAGCGTACTGGCCCCTGTACATTTTATGGTTTTCCTATATACATTTATCTGTGATAAAGTTTCGCTTACAATTTAGACATAGTAAGAGATTAACAACAATGATACAATTGAATAATTGCAACATATTGTAATAAAAGTTATTTAAAATTTATTAGATTTTATGTATGTGTGGTTTTCTGTGACAGGGTCTTCCTATGTAGTTCAGGCTGGCCTTGAACTCACTAGATAGTCTAGCCTGGCTTCAAACTCATGGTGAGCCTCCTGCCACATCCTCCTGAGTACTGGAATTACAGGTATGGGCAACCATGCCTAGATAGTTATTCATTTCTGTAACTTTCCATTTAATATATATTTTTGTGTAGAAGGTAACCCATAAATGTTGAGCTGTATTTTGACAGAAAAATACTGAAGTGCTGTATTATTGATTTGGGAACTATGTAAGATGTTTCTGTTGTTTTATTTCACTGAGGAGGGTACTGCATCCTAAAAAAAAAAAATGTTCTTTTACTAGGCTTAGAGGTCCCATTCAACCCAGCTATCCCCCTGCTGGGTATCTTCCCAAAAGAATTAAAAGAATCATACCACAGCGATACATGCACACCCGTGTTTATAATGGCACAGTTTGTAATAGCTAAAGCTTGGAAACAACCCAAGTGCCCATCAACTGGAGACTGGGTAAAGAAGATATGGTTTTTATAAAATGGAGTACTACTCAGCCATAAAGAACCAGAAACTAGAGACATTTATAGATAAATGGATGTGTATTGAAGCCATACTCTTAAGTGAAATAAATAGGACACACATGTGTAAATACCGAATAGTTTCTCTAGTGTGAGAAACTGAAAGTGTAATTAGGGATACACATGGATGAAATTGCCTAATAACATATTTCTCAGATTGGGTTTCCATCGCGTGTCATATGACTGTATCGAAATTTAAATTAGGGAGAGGTTTGGCTTATGTGGAGTTTGCTAACTAACTGGAGTTTTTTTCCAGATCATTATTTGTTCAGTGTTGGTTTTGGGGATCTTTCCAAAACAAATCACATCCTCTGGTGTCTTGTTGGTGCTTGAGATCTTTTTTTAAGTTATATGGAAAAATGTTTAAGTTTGGTTTAAGTTTGGTTGAGTTCTACTGTATTTAAATATTATTGTAGTTTTTTTCCCTTGCATTGTTCTTCTTTGAATGGTTTTAATTTTTGTATGTGTGTGTGTTTGATAATAAAATTTTTTTTAAAAAAAGGGCAATCAGCAAATTTCTATTGTTGCTAAAGTAGAAAGAAAAAAAAGGTTCTTTTGCCTTTTGGTCATGAAAAATATGTGTGTATCAAAAATGTTTCCACTAGATTAATCTACAAGTAACTTCAACATCAGCACTGTTAATAAGACCTATAAACCCAGAACTCTGGGAGGCTGGGGCAGGAGGATCATAAGTTCAAGCACAACTTGTGCAATTTAGCAACTTAGCAAGGCCTATCTCATAGCTAAAAAAAAATCCATTTTTAAATGGCTAGACATACAGCTCAGTGCAAAGGCTCGAGGTTTAATCTGAACTACTAGAAAAAAAAGACAGAACTAAAGAGATTCAGTCTTGTCTACATTTACTATTGAAAGCACTTTCACTCACACACATACACATATACTTAATAGGTTCTATGATTTATAGAATGTTTCACACTCTTTTCCCACCCACTCACTGTATTACAAATATTAATCATTTTCCATGGTCAATTATAGAGGTTAAAGTGCAGAGCCCTGTATGACCATAAGCAATATGACATCAAATAGAAATGGACTCTGTTTTACTCCTCCTACCGTCAGGTGTTTATTTGCCATATTCTGATTTTTAAGGGAAAGAAACAAAATTATCTAAGCAAAAAACTATGCTAGAAAAGCAAACAAAACAAAAAGAAAAAAAAATCCAGTTTGGAAAGATTAAATCATATGAAATGTGAAAAAGTCCCAGAAAGTGGAGTTTTCCTATATGGCTTCAGTTCAGGGTGTCCCAGGATGTTCTTCATGTCCAAGTTGATGACTCATGAACACTCTACCTGAGAACTCACTAATGGGGCCTGAAGACCCAATTGTCCCTGGTCTTGTCATGTCAGCATGGGGCTCAGGTTGGGGTCTTGAGGTCAAAGACACTGCTTGTAATTAAGCTTTTCCAAATTCAAACACCTGCCATGACCTTATTGTAAATGTGATTTAGAAAGCTGGCTCTCTTCTCCAGACTACCTTTAAAGGGATGAAGTAGACTACGGCAGTAGATGAAAGAAGTCAGAAAACAGCATCTCTGCGATTTGTTCTTGCTTGTATTTTCATATTCAGGTAATGAAAAGATTCCTAAGATCTTCCCCAGCTTCTCACCTAGATACATACAGTGCAATTCTTAAATAGGATCAGAACTATTAGGAATTCAGAATCATCCGAAACATGCTTCAGCTAAATGCACCAGCCACTCACATGTAAGTGGGGGAGAGGTCTTTGGGGAATCATGTATGTAATGCCCCGCATCAGACAGCGTAAACAGAATTATTCCACAATAATATGCACTTTCAACACTCAGTGGGTGAATGCCATGACATGTATTTTTTTTGCTTACCCTACCTATTGCATAGAGACAATCAGTAGGGATATCTGCACGTCATAGGATGTGGCTTAAAGGATGCTGTATATCAACATGTGCTTCTAGGATTCTCCAGACACCAGAAGGAAGTCTGGCATATCTAGCGCATAAAACTGCTGCCCAAAAGTGAGACACATTACATTCACTCCCATTCTTAGGCAAAGACATGCAATCCTGTCATACTCTGTGAAAGGAGAACTGTAATAAATATGAGCAGATTGAATGACTTCATTCATTTTATGAAAGTTCTCTATCATCCTTAACTATTGTCTTTACCCAAAATATAAATGCTAACTATGCATAAAAGCTGAAACAGAACAGGCAGAAACAGAACAGGGTATGAATATGACATTCTACAAAACCATCTCTTAATGACACCCAGGAAATAGATACCTGGATGACATCCAATTATATTTTATGTAGTCTTTCGCTTCGACTTTCCTTCTTCCCTTCCTTTCAGATCAATCAACAAACGTTTTCCTGGTCTATACACTTAATGTTTTCTTTCTCATATTTTTAAAATATTTCACTTCAATCTCCTACTGTTACACTATGAATTCTTTGGAACAAAGTGATGTATTCGGTAAATTCCCTTGTGATATTTTCAAAGCTTTGAAAGACTTAATGACATTAATTCCCTATTTTTTTTTTCACTCAGAATCATTCCAGGGCTTGTCCGTTTCAAATTTTGACTATATTAGGGCAAAGAAAATAAAGATTTGATTCCTGCCTTTGCAGAATCCCATCTCATCCTGGAGAAATGGTGCATAAACAATGAACTACCACAAGAAAAAAATAATAAGGAAAAAAGTCCGGCCTAATATTGTTTCAGGCCCTAACACCAGAATTAATTACAGGCATATTCTTTAAACCCCCACTGGTGGGTCCTACGGAACAGAAAGGTATTAGAAGAGGTGATAAGTTGCATTTTTGGGAAACTCTGGCTTATGTTCAACTAACAGACTGTAAAGGAGTTACAACATAGTGTAGACTAGAGATGTAGAAATAATTACCCTGCTCAAAGTTTACGGCTTTTCCCAATTATCTAGATGGAAGCAAAAATTAACTATGTATTTGTTTGCCTGCTTGATTTTTACCCAATTATCAGAGATAATTGTAAAAACTAACAAATCAAGCTAAATATATGAAATTAACCCAAATTATCCCTCTCCTCTTTGCACATATGAAAATACCTGAGCTTGGGCTTTCTTTTCTATGAATCACCTACAAGGTGTTATGTCCGGATGCTTACCTGAATTATGTTTCAAAATTGGAGCGAGGGAGGGTCAGCATTTCAGGCAACTGTGGGGGTGGGGAGGGAAAGGGGGGGGAGAGAATTTTTTAAGTCCTTTCATCCTCCAGAGTCCCTTGCAGTGAACTGGCTGCATGGATTATCACTGTTACTCTGCCTAAGACTCAGAGGATCATATGATTTGGCTACTTCCATAAAAATGCCATTGCTACAAAAACCGTTTTTCCTTTTATTCTAACACAGGCATGAGCGGCTGTCTGAGGACCGGGGGAATTGTCTGAGAGTGCTTCCTCTGGCATTCGTCAGTAGCTATGAAAACCTAAAGCGTCAGTTCCACACAAGTGTCGGGCAAGCCTTGAGTGGAGATATCATAATTTAGGATGGTTTCTCATTGTCCCATCTACATTTGGGGGACGCATTGAAGTTTTAAAAGCCTGTTTCTATGGAAAGAGAAGCCAGAAATTACAATGAGCGAACCATAGAATTAAAATCACAGGTAGAGAGGAAAAACAAAGTACATGGGTGCTTTTCAAGCTCCTTTTCGAGGTCCACTCTTCCTCAGCACACCTGCGGGTATAGTGAAAGAATTCATTCAATTACAGCCATATAGGCCTTCCTCAGTCAAGACAGCTGTGCCCCACCATGGCCCACAGGAGTGGGTAAAGTGACACTGCATTACCAGGGAATATGGATCTAGGTGCTTTCATTGAGATTTAAAATGAAACCTGGGATACCTCCTATCAGTGGAGTTTTGTTTGTCAAAATTCGGACAACACCCTTTCTTTTTGAGTTAAGGAAAACAGTGTATTTCTATTGCTTAGGAATATACCCATTCTGATTCCTCCTACCTCACTTCATTCTGCTACACATGGGTCATGTAATATATCCACAGTTATCATCTTTCTTAAAAATTAATAATGTTCAAAATATTTATGGCAGCTTAGTTAAATATTAGGCTCACAAGTGGCCTTGTAAGAACTATTACTCTGTTGTAGCTATAACATAGGTTCAGTGTGCCATTGAGTCCCCTACGTCAATGAAACTGGGAAAGCTAAATTCTAGTGCTTACATAGCAATGGAAGATATTTTGGGATTGTCAGCTTTACTTGTCTTTCTCCATACCTACATACTCATCCCTGGACATGGCTTTTTCACCTCCCTTTCAAAATGTTTCAATTAATAAATATTTGACAGCTTATACACAAGTCATTTCACCATCATGTTCTCAAACCTTTTACATTTCTCTTCTAAAAAGGAAAGCAGATGTAAGTGGAAAAGGTTTACTATTTCGCACCTTGTCTGTAACAGAAGTGCCCATCCTTTGAAGTGCCCTTCATTAAAAACACAAAACAAAACTAGAAAACCAAAAGGCAAGTCTTTGCAGTTGCTTTCTCTCCGTGTTCTTTCACGTTCACACTTGACAGAAAAGCCTTTGACAAATGATTTCAGAGATCCTGGCTTTGTGAAAACACAAGATCAAAAGCTCTCCCTCTCTGAGATAACTTCTCTGCACCAGTAAGCACACACTTGGTATCCTTTGGGGCAACGGAGAGAATCATGAACAGCAAAACTGAGTTACTTCTGAAGAAGCTGATGGCAAGGCCTGGAGCCACAGATTTGGAATATTATAGGCAACCCCCCCCCCCCAAAAAAAGCCCAGCCAGGAACTTTGTGATATTTATGTTTAAAGACTGCACCAGCAGGACAGCGTTTATGAGGCTTCTCCACGTGGAATGTACCAGTCATCAGTAAAATGCTCAACTCAGCCAAATACATCCTATCTTTTTCTTCATCATGTATAAAATCCCCATTGGCCCTGAGTGTTGTCTGAGGACTGGAAGTGTATGACATAAATCTCTGCTGATCTCTTTAAAGAAGACTTCAGTTGTCTCTAGGGATCACAGCCCTGGGTCAGTTCCATCCTGGATCCTCAAGTAACGGCGAAATAGAAAATAGAGGTCATGTTTACCCTCGGGGTGTGGATAAACTCATAAGCATGATTCTTCTTTGCTGTAAAACAAATATTTCTTACAAATATTTGTTACTTGATGTTCAGTTTTGTTCTTGGAGGAATATAATTCTCAGAAAAATGGAAGCTAATTTATTTTTGTGGTTCTTTCTTCTTCCCTCTTGCTCTTTCCTGTCATACATATATCCCCAATGTCCATGTCTCTGCAACACATGTGCATGATATTTATATTAGATCATCTTACAACGTTATTTCCTGGTCTTTTTACCATGCGTGGTTTTCCCCATGAAAAACTATATTTCCTGAATATCTGATTCACGTTGATAATCTATCTTCTATTATTTTCCAAAAGGTACGACAATAAAAAGTGTGCCACAAATAATTGTTCACTAAATGTATGAATAAATTTGGCTTTTAAAAATATTTCACTGAAGTATTTTTCCTTAAAAAAAAATCAGAAGACCTGAAACCTGTTCCTCAGCTCCCTATTTGTCCTAGACAGAATGCTGGTTTTTTCACGTCCTATCGCTAACTTTCTACAGTCATTTTCTCCTAACCTCCAGATACACCTGTGTTCCTGCCAATCTGCACTTCTTTCTGTTGCTCAAAGAGAAGATGCTCTACCATACTTTTGGAAGCTGTTCTGTCTACTCCACTCATGAACTTGGATTTCCCTTCAAAATACAGTGAATCTTGCTTCCTT
The DNA here is from genome assembly GCF_053883595.1 of Heterocephalus glaber. Classification (NCBI taxonomy): domain Eukaryota; kingdom Metazoa; phylum Chordata; class Mammalia; order Rodentia; family Bathyergidae; genus Heterocephalus; species Heterocephalus glaber. The sequence continues at coordinate 9,956,202 of NW_028258173.1, read as the reverse complement.
GGGAATCCTTACTTAATTCTCAGAGCAACTCTTTGTCAGAACTTCATGACACAAATGTGATAGAATGCTTATTTGTTTATTCAGTCCTCCACTACACATACACACATATAAACATACCATACATACTTCTCTGAGTATAGCTATTATATCTTATTCTTTGTATCTAAGCATCCAGCATAGTACCTAAAAAGATTAAGTGTTAAATATGCACTTGTTGAATGGAAATGACTAAAATAATGAATAAAATAATTAATAAATAGAGTAGGCGGGATTCAGAGCCTAACAAAGCTTAACCTGTTGTCTTGTTTTGTTTTGTTTTGAGACAAGTTCTCACTATATAGAGCAGGTTGACCTTGAACTCACTATGTAGCCCAGGTTGGCCCTCCTGCCTCAGCCTCCTGAGTACTGGGATTATAGGCATATGCCACCACATCTGGCAATCAACATGTGTTTGAATCCTCATTAACTAAGTCCAGCTTTTAATCTAGGGACAAGTTCCTTCCCCTCCTAAAGTATGAGTTTTTCAGCTCAAGAATGGGTTAGCACTTTCATAAAGGACTTGTGATTAAGTTTTATAACATAATCCACGGGAACACTTGGCAGTGTCTAGAAGATGAAGAATTGGTAGAAGAAGAAGAAGAAGAAGAAGAAGAAGAAGAAGAAGAAGAAGAAGAAGAAGAAGAAGAAGAAGAAGAAGAAGAAGAAGAAGAAGAAGAAGAAGAAGAAGAAGAAGAAGAAAAAGAAGAAAGAGGAAGGGAGGTAAGCAGGGGTGAAAAAAAGAAGGGAGAAAGGAGAAGGGTGGAGGGAAAGCAGAAGATTCAGTGAAAATAAAGACATTCTCCCCAAAAGTGGATGTAGATGGAGAAGTGAGGATAAGGCAGACTAAATTTTTCTAATGAAATAGTAATTCACCTCTCTACCCCTCCCCCCGCCTCCTTCTCTCTTTCTCTCTCTCCTTTCTGGTGATGCTGGGGATTGAACACAGAGCCTTGCATCTGCTAAGCAAGCATGCTACCACTGAATTACCTTCCTGGCCCCAAAAAAGTGTACTTATCAAGAGTCTTGATTGGTATATATGGGAAGGAAAAGAAATGGTAATGACAAAAAGAAATAGTCATATAACTGCTAAATTTATTCATCCATTTTTACACCTTTCCAACTAATACAGAAAGATAATAGAAAGAGATCTAAAAGGGAGAAAAATGTTAGAATATTAAGTGAAACATGTGCAAGAAATGTTTTGTCTCTTTAAAAAACGTTAGCAGTAAATAAAAACACTTCTGAAAATTTTCATCTTCAGAGTGTTCTTCACAGGGCTGGATGCCTCCTGAGAGTGAAACATTGAAGCAATATCCCTAAGACATTGCTAAGAATATGAAGAACTTTAAAAAGTTTGGTAATAGGTGGCATTTTAAAAATTGTCATCCTATATTGTCACAACCATTATGGGCATGTTTTAAAGAGGAAGGGAAGAATGGGGCTTTCCAGAGAGTCAAATATCATTAACCAAAAAGACTTCTAAATCAATTGTTATACCTACATCAAAGTCATTGAAAAAAATGAGGTCCCACAAAGAAACGTTTAACTGGATTACTGAGGGGATTTTAGTGTAAGAGTGGGAGAGTGGCTTGGGGCTCTAACCTCCAGGAAGGGTGGAGAGGAGAGGGAGGGATTCTCCATTAACCTTTCGAATAAACTTTATCCCCAAATAAAGGAGAATTAGTCAAATGTGGGTAAGGAGTTCCCAGTGGTGCCCAGAGGTAACTCCTTAGATTTCATACTACCTGTTGCTACTCACCAATCAAAACTGGAACAGAAAGAAATCAGTGTAAGAGGTTATGGGGGAGTTGTCTTTTGTTTTGTTTCCATATTGGGAATTGTACCCAGGTCCTTTGTACCAAGCTACATTTCCAGCCACTTATTATTTTTTATGTTGAGGCAAGGACTTGTGAAGTTGTGACGTTGCCCAGGCTGAGGTCAAACGCACCATCCTCGTGCCTCAGCCTTACAGTGCTGGGATTCCAGATGTGAGCCATCGTGCCAGCCATATACAGTTTCTCCTGTATTCATATCTGCCATTACACACACACACACACACACATGCATGTATGGACCTGTGCAAGATAAACTGAAATTTCTCCCACATCTGTGATGTATGAACCCTAGTAGTCGCAATGATTCTGGAACATAATTATCATTAATTCATTTTGATATCACAGGAGCTCAAAAGTGGAAAACTGATAGAATGATAAATGGTTTTAAGAATACTTAGTATCCCTCGAGTCATCTATTTACTTAGAAGTGTCGCCAGTGCTGAAAAGAAAGTTCTTGAGCTAAAATTGTTGTTTCCAAAGTGTTCTTTGACATATAAAGAATCAAGTTATCAGCCTAATTTTAGTAGCTTCTTTATATACATGTGTGCACCTACCTGCTATACATGCAACAGACCTGTAGCAACTTTATATATATACATATGTGCGTGTCTGTGTGTATATGTGTGCTCCTTGGGAGTCCAAACAAGATCTACTATTGTCTTTCATTCTGAGATCATCAACACCGTGATTTTCCATCCAGTAGGTCTTCATTTTCTTAATTTAGTACTTGTGCTATAACCAAAGTGAACATATATCCCCACATAGGCACAGTTATGGATGTCATTATAAAAGTGATTAATAAGAGAAAACTTTCTTTTTCCAAAATGGTTGCCAAAAGGAGTGGGCTCTGAGAATATTGGGGAACGAAGGATCTGAAAATGTCCGGTTTCTATCTCCCTTCACAGCCTCGCATGCAGTTATTATTTACTGAAGGTCCATGATTTGCTTGGCACTGCTCGGTTCACAGGAGAAAGTTCTGGCTCTGTTCAGTGGGGTTTGAAGAACAAGGCCTACAAGTCATGAAAGACATGCAAGAACTGGCAAGAGTGAGGAGCAATCTAAGCCTGTGGCTTAAAGTACCATTAGAATAATCATTAAAACCAGGCATCTAGCACACCCCATAATGTGGCCAAAAACACAGGAAAATGTAAGATTTTTTTCACACTGTAATCACAGGCTCTTTTTGTAATTGGTAGGCAATGAAGAAAAGAGTGAGAAATTCCTTCCTAGATATTCTAGGAGAGGGGAGTGTTGTTGTTATATGCATTCTTCTTATACATAATACATCCACAGTTTTATGGCTTATATTGGGAAATATACATGGTTTAGGTAGCTTTTTTTCTATATTTATTGGTACATTTTAGGTATAAAATACATTTACATTTTTCACTGGGTGTTTGTACCTGAACATGATGCATCTTAGTTCTTATTTTTTCTCCCATTACCCGTGCACCCTTCACCCCCTCCACCCTTCCCTATTCACACAGACTTTGATTCCATTTTTTTTTCTTTCTCATAATTTTTCCTTTCCCTTCTTCCCTTTCCCATTCCCCTCCTGCCACCCCCAAATCCTTGGACCTTTTCCTATTTCAAATTATCAACTATTCATTTTAATCATTTTCATCCTTATTTACACTTTCAGTTTCTCACACTAGAGAAACTATTTGGTATTTACACAAGTGTGTCCACATTATTTCACTTAAGAGTATGGCCTCAAAATTCATCCATTTAGCTATAAATGTCTCTAATTTCTCATTCTTTATGGCTGAGTAGTACTCCATTTTATTAAACAAATTTATAAAAAACCATTATAAAAAAACATTTATAAAAAAACATTATAAAAAACTTCTTTATCCAGTTTCCAGTTGATGGGCACTTGGGCTGTTTCCAAGCTTTAGCTATTACAAACTATAAACATAGGTGCACACATATCGCTGTGGTATGATTCTTTTAATTCTTTGGGGAAGATTCCCAGTAGGGGAATAGCTGGGTCAAATGGGTCCTGTAGTCCTAGTTCTTTGAGGTATCTCCATACTGATTTCCACAGTGGTTGCACCAGTCTGCACTCCCACCAGCAATGGAGAAGGGTTCCTTTCTCCCCACACCCCTGCTAGCATTTGTTATTTGTTGATTTCTTGTTAGCAGCCATTCTTTGTGGGGTGAGGTGGAATCTCAGTGTTGTTTTCATCTGCATCTCTTGAATGACCAGTGATGTTGAACATTTTTTCATATATTCATTTGCTGTTTTTACTTCTTTGTCTGAGAAATGTCTGTTCACTTCAGATGCCCATTTTTGGATTGGGTCTTCGAATTTGGGGGTCTGATTTTTTTGAGTTCTTTATATATTCTAGATAGTAGACCTTTGTCTGAGGTACAGCTGCTAAAAATTTCTTCCCACATTGTAGGTTGTCTCATAGCTCTGTTGGTAGTTTCTCTTGCAGTGCAGAAGCTTTTTAATATGATGAGATCCCAGTTGTTGATTCTTTGTGCTAGCTACTGTGCTACTGAAGATTTGTTCATAAAGTCTTTTCCTATGCCAATGTCATCAAGAGTTCTACCTAACTTATCTTCCAGCAAGTTTAGTGTTTCTGTCTTAATATTTAGATTTTTAATCCACTTCGATCTTAGTTTAGTGCATGGTGATAGGTATGGGTCTAGTTTTAATCTTTGGCAGGTTGAAATCCAGTTTTTCCAACACCAATTATTAAATAGGCTATCTTTCCTCCAATGAGGGTGGTTGGCTCCTTTGTCAAAGATGAGGTGGCTGAGTACATCTGGAGTTGTTTCTGCATCTTCTAATCTATTCCACTGATCCTCAGGTCTGTTTCTTTCCCAGTACCATGCTGTTTTTATCACAGTAGCTTTGAGGTATAGTTTCAAGTTGAGGATTGTGATACCCCCAGCCATGTCTCTGTTGCCCAGAATTGCTTTTGCTATTCTAGGTCTCTTCTGCATTCAAATGAATTTTTGGATTGTTTTCTCTAATTCTGTGGAATATCATGTTGGAATTTCAATTGGCATTGCATTAAACCTATATCATAGTTTTGGAAGTATGGCCATTTTCACTATATTGGTTCTTCCTACCCAGGAAGAAGGGATATCTTTCCATTTTCTTATATCCTCTTCAATCTCCTTCAGAGTGCTGCAGTTTTCAGTGTAGAGGTCTTTTGCTTCCTTTATTAGGTTGATTCCTAGATATTTCTTTTTTTTTAGATGCTATTGTAAAAGGAATTATTTCCCAAATTTCTCTCTCAATGGGTCTGCTATTTGCATATAAGAAGGCTATTGTTTTTTGAGTGTTGACCTTGTATCCAGCTACTCTACTGAATCTGCCAATTAGGTTTAGAAGACTTTCGACTGAGTCTTTTGGATCTTCTATGTAAAGTATCATATCATCAGCAAATAATGACAGTTTCACTTCTTCCTTTCCTATCTTTATTCTTTTTATTTCTTTCTCTTTTCTAATTGCTATGGCTAATGTTTCCAGAACAATATTAAACAGGAGTGGTGATAATGGGCATCCTGTTTTGTTCCTGATTTTAGCGTGAAATTTTTCAGTTTTTGACCATTTAGTACGATATTGGCTATTGGTTTTTCATAGATTGGCTTGGGTAGCTTTAACAGACAAAGAGATATTATTCAGACTGCATAGAATATTAACTTGTGAAAATCAGTATCTTACTTAAGAACAGTGAATTCCAGGGTGATATCCCAGAACATGCTCTGTAAGGACCACAGATGACTTCAGATTACATTTTAAAAAGAAATATTTTTAAAATGCTCATTCCCTGTCTCAGTGAGTCCAGGATATTATAGCAGAATAGCATAAACTGGGTGACTCATAAGCAATACAAATATAGTTCTCACAGTTCTGGTGGCTGGAAGGCTACGGACATAACTTCCCAAATGCAGGCAGAATACAAAGCATCCTGTCAAAAGATGCCAGAACTAGTGGTAGGCAAGATAATGCTCCCCAATTTTGTCCATGTGCTCACCTCTGGAACCTATAAATATTGTCTTGCATACTGAAGGAAAGCTTTGCTGATGTGGTTAGATTGAGGAGGATCTTATGAGGAGATTATCCTCAATCACAAGGGTCCTGATTAAGGATAGGCAGAGTCAGAGCAGAAGATGGGCTAAACAAAGTGGAAATTTAAATTATGTGAGAAAGGAGCCAGGAACCAAGGAAAGCAGGCACCTTGTAGAAGCTGTGAATGAATTCTCTCTACTCTAGAATCACCAGGAAGAATGTGATTTTGTGACATCTTGATTAATGGACCTCTGCTTTCCAGAAGTCCAACTTAATGCATTTGTTCTGTGTCAAGCCACTCATTGTTAATGCAATTTGTTATGTCAGCAACAGAAATCTAATAAATAGGGATGTTAAAAATCATCCATATATGCAAGGATGGTTTGGTATATGCAAACAATAAATGTAATACATCACATAAAGAGAATATGACCAGCTCATTAGAAACATAAAAAGCCTTTGACAAAATACATCATTTCATTATTTTAAAAAATGGAGGAAAATAGGTATAGAAAGACTATCTCAATGTGATAGAAGTCATTTATGAAAAAACTACTAACAACATTATATTCAGTGTGCAAAACTGTAAGCTTTCCCTTTAAAATTAGGAACATGACATGATTGTCCACTGTCACCATTCCTGTTCTGCATAGTAATTAAAACATTAGCAAGAGCAATTAGGGAAGAAAAATAAATAGGAAAGGAAGAAGTCAAATTATCATTATTTGAGTTGACATGACCTTCTACATAGAAGACTCCAAAAAAATCCACCCCAAAAAACTTTTTGAATAAATAACCAAATTCAGTAGTGCAGCAGAATACAAAATCAACACACACAAAAGTCAATAGCATTCCTGTAGACAAATAATGATCCCACAAAGAAAGAAATTAGAAACAAAATACCACTCACAATAGCACCAAAAAAAATTAAGTACTTAGGAATTAACTAAGAAAGTAAAAGACCTCTACAATGAAAACTAAAGTACGCTGAAAAAGGAAATTAAAGAGGAAATAAGAAAATGGAAAGATATCCCCTGTTTCTGGGTAGGCAGAACAAGACTAGTCAATATGGCCATATTTCCAAAACTGATATACAGATTTAATGCAATCCCCCCCAAAAAATACCAATGGCATTCTTCGTAGAACTGAAAAAATAACCTAAAATCCATATGGAATCAGAAGAGACCCAGAATAGTCAAAGCAATCCTGGTTAACAAGAATAAAACAAGAGGAATCACCTTCCCAGAACTGAAGGTATATTACAAAGGTACTATGACAGAACAGCATGGTACTAGCACTAAAAAAGACATGAGGATTTGATCTTTGACAAAGGGGCCAAAAACATACACTGGAGGAAAAATAGTCTCTTTAATAAATGGTATTGGGAAAACTGGCTAAGCACATGCAGAAGATTGACTTTAGACCCATACCTCTCACCATGTGCTAAACTAAAATCACAATGGATCAAAGAGCTAATGTTAAACCAGGAACACTTCACCTGCCGGAAGATAAAATAGGTGCAAATCTTGAAGTCACAGGCATACATAGGCAAGGACTTTCTAAACAGAGTCCCAGTTGCACAGGAAATAGTTCTGAGAATCCTAAATCCCAAATTGTGGGGTCATATCAAATTATAAAGCTTCTGCAAAGCAAAGGAAACAACCAACAGAAGAGACAACCTACAGAAGGGGAAAAATTGCCAGCTATTCCTTGGACAGAGGAAGAAAAACTAGAATATACAAAGAACTAAAAAATTAGAACCCCCAAAATCTAAAAAATGGAAAGCAAAACAAATAGGCATTTCACATAAGTACAAATGCTCAATAAATGCATAAAGAAATGCTCAACATTGCCCACCATTAGAGAAATACAAATTAAAACAGCACTGAGATTCCATCTTGCTCCAGAGAGAATGGCCATCATCACAAAATCAAATAATAACAAGTGACAGAGAGGCTGCAGATAGAAGAAAACCCTTCTGCATTTCTGGTGGGAATGTAAATCAGTATAATCACTATGAAAATCAGTGTGGAGTGCTCACTCACTTTGGCAGCACATATACTAAAATTAGAAAGATACAGAGAAGATTAGCCTGGCCCCTGCGCATGGATGACACACAAATTCGAAAATCAATGTGCAGATTCCTCCAAAAACTGAAACTAGAAATTCCATTCCATCCATCTATTTCCCTTCTAGGTATTTTCCTGAAAAAGATAAAAACATCATATTACAATGATACATGCATACCAAGGTTTTTGGAGCACCATTCATAACAGATAAATCTTGGAAATGGCCTATATGTCCATCAGCAGATGAATAAGGATGAATAAGGAAAATGTGGTGTTTACATACAGTGGAGTACTACTCTGCCATAAAGAAAGATAAACTTAAGTCATTCCTGGGAAAATAGATTAACTTGAGACCATAATATTAAGTGAAATAAATCAGACCTACAAGTTTAAATATCATATGGTTTCTCTTACATGAGAAATCCAAAGTAAAAATAAAGAGCAAAATCAAAGACTGATCATAGGCTATAGGGAGATGGATCTTTGTCAAAGGTGAAGAAGATCAAGAGGTGGAAGGAGGGAAGAGATGCAGGAGGTAGAAGAAGAAAAAAGGAATTGAGATGTGCTACACATATATACCAACCCTACACAAGGGATGTCATCAGTATGTACTGCAAAATTGTATACCCTTCCCCTAAAACAGCAAGGGGATCAAGAGATCGGTGGATTGGGGTGGGAGGGAAGGGAAAGGGGATAAAAAGGAAGATGTATTGTATACATATACCAACTTCCCACAAGATATGTTAACATTATGTACTAACACATGTCCTAATAAAATAAAGCTTAAAAACTAAAGTAACTGCAAGACACAGAGAGAAAAAAAATCATCCATACATTCAGCTCTTGGCAATGGGCACATCTAGGCTTCTGGCCCATATCCTGACCCCTTCAGAGATTACAGGAGATAATTTCATAGCAAATTAATTTTGCCTGTAGCCCAAAATGTATGTGTTTGAGGTATGTGTTAACAATATTTCTGTTTTCGATATCCCTTAATACATTTTGGAAAGGGAATCTTTTTGCTTCCCCACATAGCTCTTCACTAATTCTGAACAGTCCAGAAAATGTGTCAACTAGGCCTCAACAGTGAATTCTCAAAACCACCCTTGGAGGCTTTGTCTCTGCCTCTGTCCCTGAGGATGAGTTTCACAGATCCCGGAGACCACTGAAGTAAGTGCTTGTGCCTCTTCCATACTGGTTGGATATACAAGCGGTCTTGTCATGTTATTATACATCATACACCATTTGGATACCTCTGAAGTGCAGACTTCTGACCTGAAATTGATTTCTTGTGCTTCTTTCTGGGCTACTGAATAGCAGTGTGTTTTGTTGTTTCATTTTGCTTCCAGATTGTCTCCTAGCTTCTGACCCCCAGGTTACTATGCAGATGAAAGCTGGGCTGGCTATGAAAGTCTCCTCCTACATTCCAGGGACCGTTCTTCAGCTCCATGCACCAATGCTAAAGTAGACAACATAATCTCCATGCCAACTGGCGCTCTACCGTGCTGCATAGGTAACAAAGCAGAACTGATACTTGCCTTTTGTGTCTTACAGAGACCTTAATAAACCTAGTTCTGTTGTTGTTTCACTCTCTCCATTTTCCAGAGGAGTCTCAGGGCTAAGTTGGAAGCAAAGTAATCTCAACAGCTTACACTCTGTTATTTTCAGAAGCTCTCCTGGTTGAGCAAATAGACCTACATTTAATTTCCTCTTATAGACTGAATATTTGCATCCCCCTAAAATTCATAGGTTGAAATCTTCTGTGTAATGTATTAGAGGTATTAGAAGGTGGTGCCTTTAGAAGGTAATTACATCATGAGCATGAAGTTTTCATGCATGAGATCACAACCTTCACAAAAAGGGCCTCTAGACTTCCCTCACCCTCATCCAACCTCAGGAAGATATAAGTTGGTAACCTGCATGAGACTCTCCACTAGGACCGACTATGTTGGCATCTTTTTTTTTTTATGTTGGCATCTTGATCAGCATCTTGCAGCCTCCAGAAAAGTCAGAAATAAATATCTGTTGTTTATAAGTCTATGATCTATGTTGTTCATAAATTGAAGTCTGTGACACTTTATTACAACAGCTCCAACTAGGTAATATACTCCTTTAAATACTAGAAAGCTGAACAAAAATCCATGTGGAAACAGTTGCCAGGCTCTGAAATATAAGCAGCCCGGTACTATGGCTCTAAGGTGGAAGCAAATGAAGTAAGTCTCAGATGCCCCTTGTCTGCCTGTCAGAAGTTTGTGAACCATACCACAGCAAGGACTATTTGAAACTCATTGTGATGGTCTTAGTGAGTTGAGTAGAAAACAATCGAGGTGCAGCAAGACTCAGTGGCTTTAACCTAAGTACCAAGAATTATAGAGGTTAATATAACCTGAATTGTGTCCTCTCTATCCCCAAATTAATACTATGGAGCTCTAGTTCCTGTGTGATGATATTTGGCAGTAGAATCTGTACAGAGCACTTAGGGTTAGATGAGATTATGTGGCTGGGGTCCCCATGATGGGATCTGTGTCTTTTCAAGGTGAGGAAAAAGAGATTTCTTTCTTTCCCTCTCTTTTTGTTAAATGAGGGCACAGCAAGAAGGCTGCAACCCATGGAGAAAGAAAGCCTTCACCAGGCCTCAACCTTGCTCATACCTTGGATCTTGTACTTCCCCACCTCTAGAACTATGAGAAATAAATTCTGTTGATTAACGCACCTAGTTTATGGCATTTTGTTATGATCGATCAATTTCACTAAGACAGGAGCATCTAGAACAAGAAGTCTAAAAACATCAGGGTCCATTTAGTCTCGTTGAATGGTCTATTTTGAATCTGCTCTTTAGTAACCCGGTGTATTCTGAAATTATTTCCCTGGCAGAAGACCGGAGAAATATAAGTTAATCATTTAGCAGAATATCAGGGAAATATAAGCTAAACAATTTCCAGAGTTCACACAGGGCTATAAGTAGTTCCAGTTCCTACTTGCTGACATTCAGAGTCCTTATTCCACACCTGAGCCTTGATGGTGATTCCAGGCAAGTCACACGCGAAGAGCAGACTTCAGTTAGCCTCTAAGACTCCTATATACTCATTACGACAAAGCTTAAAAACAATCCTCAAAAGGAACAAATTCAAATTACTTAAGTAGTCTTTTAATGTTATCACCCTTTAAAGGAATACAATGAAGCTCAGAACTAAAAGTAATGATATTGATGATAATGGCCAGGAAGATAATTTTGTCACTAATTAGGCCCAAAAATTGTCAATAAAAACTACCCAGAAATTATAGAGAAGAAATAAGACGGAATTAGCAAGACTTGGAATCAATATTAAGGAAATGATAAGCTCAAAAAATTAAGAAAAAATATAATGAATAGAATAGATTTTTTTGAAAAATGAATCAAGTGGAACTTCTATGGATAAAAATATCTAAAATTAAACAACATAATTGGGCCATATTACAATGTATTTGACAATGTAGAAGGAAAGACTAGTTAACTTGAACCCAAGCAATAAAGAGGTAATTCTTCCCCTCTATTAAATTGCCTTGGAGACTGTCAAAATTAATTGCTCATATATATGTAGGCATATTTCTGACTTTTCATTCTGTTCCACTAATCTATATTTTTTGTCTTAGGCTACTACACACTTTATAGTAAGTCAATGGCACCTATTACTAAATATTTAGCCAAAATAATTATAAACACATAATCGACAAAAAGACCTTTACATGAATGTTCATAGTAGCATTGTCATTACTTTAACCCCAAATTGGCAACAACCCAAATGCCCGTTCACAGGTGACCAGATGAGCAAATCATGTCATTGCTATGGGATGAAATAACAATTACAAATTAGAGACTCCTGGAGCATGTAACACAATAGATAGATGTCAAAAATATCAGTTGCATAGCAAAAATTTTACACAAGAGTATACACTCGGAGATTTTTATTACAAAATTCTAAAAGAGAGAAATCTGTCAATGGTTGTCTGCCAGTGGTTGTCTATAGGTTGTCTGTAGGCTGCATGTTACATGCTTGGAATGAACAGGAAAGGAACACAATCTATCAGGAATAGAATCGCTCTATATTTAGATTGTGGAGGTGGTTACACATATAACAAGATTTTCAAACCCTATCAAAAGTCTCTCTCAAATATCAAAATATATAAACCCCCACCAACTCTGCAACCTTTGATTATACCTGTGTCTTGATGCCAGGTCTGCATGTTCCAGCCCTGTCTTTTGTGAATGAGTTCTTTCCCACGTGGCATTTAAGGAATTCAAGAACATGGATCCCTGGATACAACCACAATTCATGCGTCACACCAGTATGCTCAGATATGTAAGAGTTTTCTGACACTACATGCTCATGTTCCCCCTAGAGCTTTCTATGATAGCTACTCAAACCTGTAGAATAATGACTAAAAACTGGTGACAAAAGGTAGGTATTTGAAGAATGACAGAAACAGGAAGAAACACATATCTGAGGAAAGACATTAACTGTCTCTCCAGTGATGAGTGACTTCCAGAGAATCAATATGTTGCTACATCAAAGTGTCCCTGTATGTTTTTGAAGGAGGTTATTTGTCTGCTCAAACATGTTATGAAATGCTATACTTGGTGATAAGTTACTACTTTTCCATCCCCTTGCTGGTATAGAATTACAACACAAGGGAATAACAATTAAATATTGTTAAAGCCTGTGGTTTCCACGGTTAGAATCCATATATAGGATTTTTAAGTTTCCTAGTGGGTGGCATTACTGGAAAGTCTACTATAAAATAACAAACACTTGAAAAACTAAACAGCCATTCCATCAGGATTCTAGAAGTCAAGTCTGGTTGGAACACTGCACCATCTTAAAACTATTTTGACTTTCAGAGCTTTGCTATTTCTTTCTCTTTTTTTTACAGTTTTTTCAAATTTTTTTTTCCATTAAGTTTATTGGTACATTTTAGGTATACAATACAGTTACATTCATCATTGGGAACATGTACCTTTACATGATGTATCTTGGTTCTTATTTTTTCCCCGTTCCCCTGCCCTCCCTTCATCCTCTCCATCCTTCCTGCTATTTCTTTCCTTAAAAAAAAAAAATTCTTTAAATCACCGCTCTTAAAACTTATCGTCAAAGCAGCAGGCAAACAGCAAAATAAATCTTTTCTCTAGGTAGCACATACACTTCTTGATTATTTGTGCAAACTGAGGAACATCATGGAGATAGTTCAAAATGGTGGGCTGTAAAAAATATTCCTTTCAGGGCAGCTCAAAATGCTCTTCTGTGTGTGCACCCCCATCCTCTGCTGTTTCATAAAACAATGCTCTCTGGGTAGCAGATTAAAACAGTAGGCAAATAAGGAAAACATCTGAGATTAGAAGTCTTCCAGGAAAATGTCAAAAGGGGACAATAAGTGAATGCATCATGGAAAGATGACTATCTGGGGATAAAAACTTCTAAGTAGCATCAAAATGTGTTATCTTGGTTCCTGCTGGTAACTTGAGCCAGCTTCAAAGCTTTCTTTAGTGGATTGCACCAAGAGGAGCCATTATCAGGAAGGGGTATTTAATTAGAGTGAATTATTAGAACGTTCAGTCTGCTTTAAATGGAATACAGCTGCGGAGTCGCACTATAAAAATGAAATTGGACCACTCATCTACTTATGTAGTTTGTTTGAATTAGGTTTTTAAAGCCTGAACAGAGTGATAGTAGGAAAAGAAAAAAAAATCCTACAGTTTAGCAGACATTACATTTGAATGCCTCTTCTTATGTATGGTAATTACACAATATGTTTTTTGGGGCATTTGGGAGACTAATTCATTTTCTGGGGGCATTATTTAACCATAGAGATATCCCTCCACCATAAAAGTAACCATTGTTGCTAGATGTGTGTTTTAACTGTATTAAAAGTGCTTACAATACTTGGAATCACACTAGCCAGTGCTACTGCTTCATAAAGGGAGATTTAGACTGAAGGCTATAATACATTAAAAGCATTTTCTTGGTCACTCCTGAAATAAACTGGAAAGGAATAGGTGCACAGTCTGGCCTGAAGACTGAGTTGATGGTATAGAAGACTTTGCTTTTGTTTTCCTTGTTTTTCTCCCTGAAAAGTTGCCCCCAAATATGATAAAACTGGTTCATAAAAGCAGATGCATCTTAACCTAGAAAACACTGATCATAAAAAGACAGAGAAGGGCTGGAGATTTAGCTCAGTAGTTTTGCCACCTGCTTCCCAAGAGCAAGGTCCCAAGTTCGGTCCCTGGTACAAAAAAAAAAGACAGGGAAGACGAGCATGGTGGCTCATACCTGTAATCCTTGTGCCCTGGTAGGCTGAGGCAGAAGGATTGAAGTTCAAGCCTATCTGAGGGTGAAGTTCAGTGAGAAGACTCTGAGTTCCATCCTTAGTATGAGAGAAGGAGAGGGAGAGAGAGAAATACAGACACCTGATAAAGGATATGATGTGCAGGCCAACTGTCCTTTCCTGATCCTTTGTGTCCACACATGTGGGAATGTGATGCATTGTCATGGGTGAAGGAAGTATAAACGGGTGTCTGCTGTTGATTACAATCTCATGAACTTTCAGAGCCCAGTTAGGATTTGCCCAATGGCTCTTTTCTTATCAGAATATAAACTCTCAACCTGGGTCAGCGCTCCAGCCTGCCCAAGCAACTTTTGTCTGGCATCCATCATGCCATAAAACAAGCCTATGAGTAATATAAAAGTCCAGGTGTCTACAGTTTCCAACTTCCAACCACCTGAAAGTAACCACATTCAAATCATGGTTTCCCTATCTATTTAAGGACTGGGGAGAAAAAAAAAGCAACTCATCAGAATTGTAGCTCAATCCTAGACATGCTGTGGTTGAATGAAACACTCTTCCACATTTCCCAGCAAGTCAGCATATATTCTGAGTGATCAAAGTGGGACGATATACCCAAGAAGTGTTAAAGCATCTGGACTAATATCAGCAATGCAACTTGCATAACCAGGAAATGCCTGATCTTGAAAATGAGTGTCTTGACTCCTGAATGTGTTCTTCATTCAATAGCCAGGAGAGTACCAGGGTGGTACCCCAATTCATAAGGCTCAAAAGTCTAAAGAGGTTTTGCACTGCCAATGGGAAGGCAGCAGTAAGATTCAAAAGCATTTCTGGTTGGATACATATTTTTGTCCTGAGTTTGAAGACATACAAGTAGTTTATGGGACCTAAAGATTACACTTAAAAACTAGAGAAAGAGAACTAGATAGCGGTGATGGCTGCTTAAGGTTGAAATGTACTAGACACCACTGAATTATACAGCTTAAGGTAGTTAATTGTATGGTATGTAACTCTCACCTTAATAGAAAAGAAATTTTAAATTCTGAGAAAAGAATTAGCTAAGGAATTAAGGCCAAAAAGTTTGAGAAACAATTCTTAAATTAAATTTTTCATTCTACATTTTTTGCATACTTTATAAGAACCAAACACTAAAGTTTGGGGCTTAGAAGATTAAGATACTTACATTCCCGTACTCCTAAATCTTCACTCAGAGCCAGAATTTCCAGTCCTTTTATTGTTTTGTTTTTGTTTTTGTTTTTGTTTTTTGGTATCTGGGATCGAACTCGGGTTCTTGAGTTTGCGCAGCAGGCGGCGAAACCACTGAACTAAATCCCTGGTCCCTTTTATTGTTATTCTAACAAGTCTTTAGGGGGGAAAAAAAACTTTTCTCCTAACTTACTAAGGTGAAATTTTGAGGTTTAGAGATTCTTGCTTCAAACTTGATTTGACTACTTGCTATCTATGCATCTTTAAGCATGCTGGGAAACCATGTGAAAATAAAGTCACAAAAGGGATCAACTTTAGAAAGATGCTTTGAGGATTTAATTAGATAATGTAGATAGAGAACTTAATAAAGTACTACTTATTAGATTTCAATTACATTCGGGTAAACTGTTGATATTATTATATGACTTTTTATCTTTCATGTTAATAAAATATTTTAAAATACAATTTGGATTCCTTAATTTTAAGTACATTTTCATTATTACATAATAGAATGATAAAATCAGCAGCTCTGAATCAAATGAATTTTTTAAAGTTCTCAGTGCTTTATATCTTACTGGTATAGGTGGACTCTAAAATGATAAATTCAACTGACTAGTTCAGAGCTCCATTAATTTTGTGTGTGTGTGTTCAAGCTGCCCCAACTCAAAATATTGCTAAATAAAAACTGATTGAACTCCTGCTCACCTGTGCATTATCTATTACCTCCTTAGATAGGCTCACTATTGTGTAAAACAGACTGCAAGCTAAGATTTTGGGAGCATTAGGGAGAAATTTTTACATATACATCTAACTGTAGCTCAGTCTTTATCTTTTTTTTTTCCTCATTAAGCTTATTGGTACATTTTAGGTATAAAATACAGTTACATTCATCATTGGGATCTTGTACCATTACATGAGTCTCTTGGTTTTTATTTTTTTCCCCCTTCCCCTGCCCTCCCTTCACCCCTCCATCCTTCCCTATTTGCAAAGACTTTGTTTCCATTTTTTTCCTTTCCTCATATTTTTTCTTTTCCCTTTTTTCCTTTCCCCTACCCCTCCCACTTCCCCTGCTCCTTTAGACCTTTTCTTCCTGTTACACAATATCAATTATACACTTTTAAAATTACAATATCAAGATCTAGGAGACATTACCACAGATTTTACAGAATTTAAAAGGATATAGAAAACATATTTCAAAATCTGTTTTGAAATAAATTTGACAACTTCTAAGAAGTACCTTGGAAGACAAATTAAGGAAACTAACTCTGGAGGAAATATAAAATTTGAGTAGCACCTATTAAAGAAAGTATATTCCTAGCTTGAAAACCTACCTATATGACAACAGCAGGCTCATATACATTTAACTGATAAATTATATCAAACATATAAAGCAGAAAAAAAGAAGGAACACTTCTCCCCTCATTTTAGGAACTCAACATTGTGCTCATCCTAAAACTGGATAAAGATAATAGAAGAAAAAAGTATGAACATAGATAGAAATTTGTTTAACAAAACAAACTATTAGAAGTCAGATCTGGCAGGATGTAGAAAGTGGTTTTGTTATAGGGATGGCAGTGTTTGTTCAGCATTGGAAGATCCACCCCCAAATTTTAACAGAGGAAAGGAAAAAGCCATATGATCCTGTCACTAGTTGGAGAAAAAGTATTGGACTAAATTCTACAGCTGTTCATGGTAAAAGCTATCAGGAGACTAGAAGTAGAATAGAACCTTCTCAACAGATTAAAGACATGTACTCCATACTTCCAGCAAGAATGCCTTATATGAATGGAGAAGATACAATGCTTTCTCCTTAAGGTGGGGAACAAGGGCAGATATGCTTACTCTTTATCTGTCCATTAAACTTTGAAACCTAGGCCCAACCAAAATAGTCTGGCAATAAAATGACACAACTAGGATAGGATTGGCAAGATAGAAGCAAAATCTTTATATGTAGATGAAAGAATCATCTACAGAGAAAATACTAAGAAATCTCTAGGAGCCCCTAGAACTGTATTTGAATTTAGCAGGATTAGAAAACACAAGGTATATATAAAAATTCAGGTCTGTGTATACTTGCTATAAATGAAGAATTGGATATTGAAATTTAAAAATTATGTAGGAGTACAAAGGATCTAGAAAAGATAAAAAAAAAAACAGTGTTGGAAGACGTTTAGTACCTAATTTTAAGACTTCTTCTAAAGCTACAGTAATCAAGGCAGTGTTGGTGTAAGGAAAGAAATATAGATCATTGGAACAAAAGAGAGAATATAGCAATAAAACCACACATATATGGTCCACTGAGTTTTGAAAGATTATTTAACATTAGCATTTTATAGAATATAAACTCAATTCAAGAGCCGAGGAAGAGATAGTGTTTTCAGCAAACGGCACTAGAACACTTGGTATCCGTATATAAAAAATTAACCTCAACCCTTTATTTCCATACATGAAAATAACTTGAAGGGATCTATAAACCGAAATATGAAAGCCTAAAAGTATAAAACTTTAAGAAGAAATTATAAGGGATAATGTTTATGAATTGAGGGTAGAAAAGAACTACCTAGGATACAAAAGACATGATGTATAAAAGAAAAAAATTGATAAATGAGATTCCATCAAAATTTAGAACTTTAAATGACACCATTAAAATGAAAAGTAGTCCTTAAACAGACCATATTTACAATGCATATAACCTATGACTAGACTATATAAAGAATTTTTAGAGCTCATTAATAGACAACCCAATTAAAAAGTAGACATAAGAAGATGATATATAGCCAGTATAGCACAAGGAAAGTTGTGCAACTCTAGAATCAGAAAAATACTAATCAGTACAATAATAAGATTGAATTATACACTCATTAGGGAGATGAAGTTAAGTTTTAAAAGCCTTGTCATGACTTTTTCTTTTTGTTGGAGTCTCCCCCTTTGCATTTAATTTGTCACACCCAATGGATTCATTCTGCTGGGTTTCCTGGGGTTGTGATCCTCATTGTCTTTTCCTAGGGTATTGTCTAAGATTTTTTGGAGTACCAGTTTGTTATTCATGAAGTTCCTGAGGTGCTCTTTATCATGAAAGTACCTTATTTCTCTATCAATTTTGAAAGATAGTTTTGCAGGATACATAAATCTGAGTTGGAGGCTGTTTTCCTTTAGGGCTTGAAATACATCACTCCAAGCTCTTCTTGTCTTGAGAGTTTGCATTGAGAAGTCTGCTGTGATTCTGATGGGCTTTCCTTTGTATGTGATTTGTTTCTTTTCTCTCACTGCTTGTAGAATTTTGTTCTTCTGTTGGATTTCTGGAATCCTAACTATTATATGCCTATGTGTACATTTTTTTTTGATCAAGGCTAGCTGGAGTCCTATATGCCTCACTTATCTGTATGTCAAGTTCTTTTCCCCTCCTTGGGAAGTTTTCTGCCATCACTTCTGTGAAGAGTTTTTTTATGTCATCTGCACTCTCTCCTCTCTCTTCATTGACTCCAATCAGTCTTATGTTATTCTTCTTTGCATTGTCTAGCACCTGCTGGATTGATTTCTCATGTTCCTTTACAATTTTAAAGCAATTTTTCTTTTCCTGGTCACTAATTGCAATCTTTTCTTCTATATCTGAAATTCTATCCTCACATGGGTTCATTCTGCTGCGCAGACTTTTGATAGAGTTTTTAATCTCCTGGAAATCTGTTTGCATGTGTTTTATGGATTCCATTTGTTTCCTATGTTGGGATTCCATCATGTTCCTCAGATCCTCTATTTTTTTATCTGTGTCCTCTCTAGATTTATTAATCATGTCTTGCACCATGAGCACAATCTTTGCTGTTATCTGAGTAATTATTTCTGATTTCATTTTTCCCAGATCCTCTTTTGTTGCCAGTTCAGAGAGTCCAGGTGTTTGAGTATCAGATTGTTCCATCTCGTTTCCCTTTGGGGTTGCTGTAGGTGATCTAGAAGTCCGTTTTTGAGGCTTGTTTATGTGTCTTCTCATTTCCAGGGTGGGGGAGGGGTGCGTCTGGCATCCGCACAGCTCACCTTCTCTGCCTTAGGAGCTTGGGATCAGTCTTTATCTTTTTAAAAACACATTTTATTAATTTTTGAGGTTTGATTTGTGTTATAAAATTTTATAATTTAAGTATACAATTAGTGAGGTTTAATAAAAGTATATTTTTATGTAGTCACCACTCCAATCAAGTTAGCTACTATTTCTATTAGCCCCCAGAGTTATCCTTGTGTCCCTTTACAATTAATCTTAACTCACCCCTGGCCTCAGGTAAATAGTTATCTGCTTTCTAGTACCTATTTTAGTGTAAATCAATTGGTCTAGAATAAAGTTATTGAAAATTCTGGTCTTCATTTTAGAAGGCCCAAAGTTAAAAATAACTTACTTGATTAAATTATTGAGAGAAAAAAGAATAATATTTTATGACACATGAAAAGGTTTATTAAATGAAAATTTCAGTGTCAAAAATAGTATTATGTATTATGTGTGGCTACTTTGGTCCCATAGCTGCATAATGAAATGGTTGTAGCCAACACTGTGTGGTCTACAAATTCTAAAACATTTACTATTTGGTCATTTGTAGAAAATAGAATTATACAGTATGCAGTATTTTGAATGTGATGCTTTTTACAGTGTAAATTTTGAAACTCATAGATGTTGTTGTAGGAAAGAGCAATTCACCCTTTGTTATTGCCCAATAGTATTCCTTTATAAAAATAAATCACAATTTTTAAAATCCATTTACATGTTAATGTACATTTGAGTTGTCTTTACTTTGGGATCTTGTGAATTAACCTGTGCTGTTACTCCTAGACCAGTATTTTTGTGTTCATGTGCTTTCATTTCTCTTGGGAAGTATCCAGGAGCAAATTTACTGGGTTTCTAGGTAAAGGTATGGCTCCAATGTGACCAGAAATTATTATGAATGAGAGTTCAAATGTTTCACTTTTTACATTCCAAATATTGGCAAAAATATTAAACACGTATTCTTAGCGGTTGAAATGGAAAGTACTTCTAAGCAAAAGTGCATAATATAAGCTTAATTAGTCTGTTGCATTGTTTACATTGTTCTATTATTAGCACTTAAAAAATAAACTCTATTGGGTATGATAATGTTTTATATCTAAATGTCCTCATACAGCTCATGCTTTCATAAGTGAGGGTTTGGGAAGGTGACTGGGTCATGAGTGTGTGATATTGGATCATCAGTGTGTGATAGCATATTAGTCCATTGCAGGGTTTTTAACTGGGTGTGATGTTGGAAGGCGAAGCCTGGTGGGAAGAGGTGAGCTCTGTGGAGGTGACCTGGAGTGGTATACAGTATATCTTTTCTCATCCCTTCATCCCTCACTGCTTCCTGCCTGCCAAGCCATGGACTGTTTCTCCTCTGCCATGTCCCTCTACCAGGCCTCTCTGCCTTAGAGCTAGCTAACTATGGACTGAAACCTCTAAAAACTGTGAGCCAAAATAAGCTTCTCTTCTTTTAACTTGTGAGTGCTGGGTATTTTGTCTTGATAATGAGAAAGTAACTAACACATATATATTTAAGATATACACATGTTATAGGATATATGTAGATAATATAAAGGTTACTATACTAAGAAAATTAACACATCCATCACTATTAATTATAGTTACATTTTTACCTCTCTTACCTTGTTTTCAGAAAATGATATTGCCTTTGAATTACAACCCTATTAAAATGTAAAAACAAACTTAGCTGATGGGCTATACAAATATAGCTCACAAACCAGATTTGATCCATAGACTGCTATTTAACAAGCTTTGAATTAGAGTATAATGTTTTCCATAATTTAACAATGATCTAAGGTTTCCATATTGTTTCCTTTAAAATACTGATCAAACATATATCAATTTGACACAGTGAGGAATTGATCTCAAAGAAAATATTCCAAGATGTAGAAAACACTCTTAAATTTAAGAGTGATAGAAAACCAGTATTGTTCTGGAACCAGATGAAATAGCTCATAAGTGTATACTTAAGAACTTTGCCAACTGAATAATAAACCACTGGTAGCTTGAAATGGACCATGTTGGAAATATTTACACCATGAAAATCAGCAAATTCTTTTTTTCTGGACAACAGATCTGTTAGCATGCTATCGGTAACAACGCTTGTGAATACTAATGCTTATGCTACCTGCATGCATAGATTGATATTACCTGGACTAACAAAAAGTAAGTCACTCTTCTAAATCCTAGAGTTGCTGGGAGACCACTGGCCATCCTTTTTTTCCATTATAACATGTATCAACTCTATTTATTCTCATCTGATAATCTAGCTCAAAATTTAAAAATCCTGACCAAAAATTAAGAAATCCAATTAGTGTCTATAAAACTCCTACTCAAAAGGCACAAGAAACTGAAATTCTTGTATAACTGAATTGGTGCATAATTGTGGTTTTACTTTTTCTGTTATTATACAAATATATATCCTATATTTTCTTGGATATAATTGGAATAATAACATTTCCCATACACATTTTTTTGGGTACCAGGGATAGAACTTGGGACCTTGTGCTTGTGAGGCAGGCGGCGAACCACTGAGCTAAATCCCCAGCCCTACCCATACACATTTTGATTCCACTGTGTTTATAATAATTCAGCTTTTGTCTTATTTTAAATTTGGATAATTATGTACAGCAAAAGTGAGTGGGGAACCAAATATTATGCCAAAGTGGAATTAATTAAATATAAAAATATAATATTGTAAAAAGTAGTAAAAGAGAAAGAAGAGAAAGAGGAGGGAAGGTGCAGAAAGATGGAGAAGAAGATGTGGCAGCAACTAACTGATTTGTGAAGCCTATAGTCTTTGCTCTTTGGCCCTTTCCAAGAAAAAAACAAGTCGCCTATTCCTGGTATAGCTAATTAAGATAGCATTGATATTCCATAGTAAAACTAATGTTTTACACATTATGAAATCAAATTGATAACATGGAGTAAATTTTCCTCCTCTACGTTCTCTTTTTTAAATGACCAAATATGTAACTTGTGATCACAAAAGACAGTGACTGTATAAATTTAAAAAGTTTATTTTGGTAAAAAGACATGTGGCCACTAATCCCCCTCAAACTATTTCCCCTCGCTTCAAACACACTTCTCCTATCATTCTTGCCACTTTCTGGAGCAGTTCTAGAAGTGCTTTGTCTTGAGTGTTTTTAGTTGTGTTGTCATGGCTGCCCTGATGTTCTCAGTCAATTCAAGATGTTTTTACCTCTCATGGTCATTTTGACCCTGGTGAAGAGCCAGAAATCCTACAGTGCCAGATCTTTTGGATGAGGACATGGGGTGACGTCTTACGAACCTGGCTTTCCATTGCAAGACTCTTGTCAGCAGCATTCAGCGTGTTTTTTTATCACATTTCCTAAAGACACTCATGTGCCAAGGCAGTGTGTCTTTTACTGTAATGATTATTTATTTATTTAAACACACAACGTATTTTTTATCAGCCCTTGTATAGGAAAAAGGAAAAACTGGATTAATGGAAATTTATATGTTTCTTCTTTTCAGGCCTACCTTTCTCTTACTGTGTTCATCTTTGGGGGTACAAACGTTATTTTCAAAGTAGTAAAGACTAGATGAAGTAGGGAGTAATAAACTCTATTGCTTCACTTACCACTGACCAAACGAGTCTTGAAGATTCATAAGTTCTAAATACACTGTGCTCATATTTTCTGATAGACAGAGTCACCACAAAATTGGGATATAGTTATCTACATAGAGATCTTATGTTTATGATATTTATATGCAAGATCCAGGATAATATATTGAAAACCTCTTGTGTTATTTTATGGATTACTGCCCTGAAATCTGCCTACATACATATTGATCTACAATTTTAAAAATTAAACCTACATCTACATTGTAAATAATGCCCTTTATTAAGGCATTCCTCCAAACATCAGAATTTTCTTGGATTCAACATTCCACCCATGTGCATAATGATTTGCATTTACAAAAGAGGTATTTGACAAACCTGTTGACAGAAGAGACCCAAGATGGGAAAGCTTCTTTAATCTTTTTCCTGTTCTCTCATCTTTCCCAAGAAAGCAAACACTAGCCTTGCTCAGTTGAAGCAGCTGTTGAAAGACACATGACTATAGGTGGTAAGATCCTCCTGAGCAAATCACAAAAGCTGGGGCCCTGATGCTGCCTAGGGGTACAGACAGCCCTAATCAAGCGTACGCAACTTGTACAGTACTTGAAACATGTTTCAGACATTGAGAAGGTGACAACAGCTGGCAAAGAGCATGGAAAGGGCCTTCCAGCGAGAAGGAAAACAAGTACAAAGATCGGGAGGCGGAAGGGATTAGGCCAGCCTGGGGACCAGAAAGGCCAAAGAACATGTGGAGAGGAAAGAAACACATAGTGGGTTGGTCCTTTACCAGATCAGTGCAGAGCTTTTGGTTCTCAAAGAAAGTTTAGATATCACTAAGTAGTAATCTGAAACCATCAGAGTATTTGAAGAAGAAGTAACAGGATCTGGTTCTGTTTTTGCAAATGAACACTCAATAACTGCTGAATGGAAAGAAATAATAGTTGGACAGGACAAGAATAAGACAGACCCGCTGAAAGGTTATCAGAGAGAATACAGATGGCGGCTAATAGGGGCAATGGAGAAGGAGAAGAGGGACACACATGTAATAGAGTTTTAGTTACTAATATTTCTGTTGTGGAATTAAATGAGACTTCCAAAACATTTTGCAAGGGAAATTCTGGTGCACTTTGTCAGTTTCCCAAACTACATGGTATGTTTTTCACGAAAAATAATGCCATCAATATTTTCACAAATATTAAATAACCACTATTATAGACTGAATGTCTGTCTTTTCCCAAAATACTCATATGTTAAAATTGAATCCCCCAATAGGATTGTATTAGGAGGTGGGTTCTTTGGGAAGTAATTATGTCATGAGTGTGGAAAAATGAATATTACTATAATAACAATGATCAAGTAACTCCTTTGTATGGATGGATTAGTAGGATTTTATAGACAATGGCTATGAAAAATACCAACCAAATATCCATCTTGTACAGTGGGAGTTACAGAAATAATTCTTAAAACTACAAAATGAAAAATATCAATATTGTCAAGCACTAATTAGAGTTATCTACAGACATATAAATATTGAGAGAGTCAGCTAACAGAGTTAAGAATGATTATCTTGAGCAGGAGAACACGGGGACAAGAAATAGCTGCCTTCAGCAACAAGGCAAAAATACAAGCAGAAAATCTACCTCCCCTTCCCAAAGACATTTTCTTTTTAGTCACACCATCATCCCGATGATTGAATTAGCCATCAGGTTTGCCAAAGAAATGGAGGTCTGAGACAGTCTTAGGCTAAAAACCCAGTAATCTTACTTACAGCTGACTATTTGAATGACATTCCCTTTTTCAAAAATTCATTCTGCTGAGGTGCAATGAATGTCAAGTTAAAAAAAAATTCATGAAGATCTAGGATCTAGATTCTAAGAAAAGACTCATAGTTAAGAGACAAAAGAAAGAGGACAAGATTAGAGAAGGAATTTTGCCCACTCTAGATTCTAGTAGGTAACTTTTTCTGAAGATTTTATACATATCAAGTCCCCATCATTTCATACACACACACGTGTGCGCGCACACACACACACACACACACAGATACACACACATTTACAACTCAGAAAACCCCATAGGTGGAGCTGAGTTGCTCAAATATTACTACGGACCAGTACATTCATGAAGTGACTCTGGTCGCCCTGCCAAAAACAGGCCTCAGCTCTGTTTCCATGCTAACTCCTGATGGCTCACACCCATGGAGACAGTAGGCATCTTGTTAGAGTCTAATTTCCTGACTCTATTCCAGTCCACCAGACTCTATGAATAGGAGTGGATTTGATTTCAGGCATGTACACTGTTACTCAGAGCAGGGGACTCATTTCAACCTGAGATTATCTTCCTTTGTGAAGAGTTTCCAAACCAAGACAGGGAGTGGTTGCAGTCTTGGCACTTCAAGTAACTGAAGAGAGACGCCCCATGGGAGCCTGCCACACATCACTCCCACACTCCCCTGGCATTGGGACATCCTACACACTAACACACTCTATGAGAATGAAATTTTCAGCTGAAGAAATCTCCTGGGATTTCCACGTCCATGTGTTACAAAGGGTAACCTGAAGGCCATTGCTTATAAGACCTCCTAGCAAAAGTGTGCTCTACTGTCCACCATATTATCTGGAAAACGAGCAGAAAAACAGAGCTTGTGAATACATGGCAGGAGACTCGATGTGTGGCAGAGCAGGTGCCAGTTCATCTTAATCTCCAACTTGACTGGATTAAGAGACACCTGAAGATGCGATGGGCAGGACATAGGGATGTGATACTAACTAGTAGAATTATCCACTGATGTTCATGGCTGAATGTACTGTAAGACTGTGGGGTCCAGATTTAGGAGATGGGTCACTGGGGAGTCTTTGGAGGATGTATCACAATGGCACTCTCGCCTTGTGTGCTGTTTTCTGTCATGAAGTGAGTAGCTGTGTTCTTCCATATTCATCTGCCATGATGTTCCTGCCTTGCAACTGGCCGTCCATGGACCAAGCCCTTAGAAACTATATGCCAAATTAAATCTCTCCACATTTAAGTTTCAGTTGTCAACTTTGCTCCAACAGTGGGAATCCTGACCAATACAGAGTCCACCTTACAAAATAAAGTATTTCCAAATTTCAATTTTGCGTTTTCTGCCTGTGCTCTATTGTCATATGTATCAGTATCTACTAAAGCTCCCACTGACTGTACTACTTCAGCCCTAGAATAATTCTGAAAAAAATAAAATTTCACTCTTTTAGATCAAGCCATCCAATCAGCAAACAATGGTGTCCTCATTCACCACGTCACCGTGGACATACCCAAAGAGAAAATTTTAAAATTCAGACATTTGTGTGTTAACATTATGCACATATGTAGTACAAATCTGAATTGGGAAACTTTGGGACCTTTTGTAAATTAAAATATATAAAAGAAAGTAAGAAAAACTCCTCAATGTGTACCTAAGTTTCTATGATGCCAGGCACATCAAGTAATAGTGCCAGGACCTTGTGTGTCTTTGAATGAGGCAAGCCCCTTCCTTTACAGGATAGCGGGGAACTGTTCCTTCTCCAGTAGACTAGACCACACTCCAGATAAACTGTGACATTAGCCTCTAGGCACTTAGAACAATAGTGGAATATCTGATGCAGTAAAACATTTTACTGTATGTTTCTTATTTGACTAATTGATACAGTGAGATTTGGGGTTGAAAATAATGATCAAGAAAAGGGTGGCTTTATTCCCCTTTGGCTAGTTTGCCAATGAAGTAAAATATGTGTTAAGTATGCATCATCTCTATTTCCTCATGGAATATCTGTTTTAACCTACAGAAAAACTTACAGAAAACCTGTCTTATAACTCTGCCCTCAAGAAAAGATCTTCAAACAAGTGATTCAAGTCCAACAACCTTTCCCCACATTATCCTTACCCAAATTAATGACCACAATGATACAAGAATTAGGACATTTGCCAATTATTAGCTTCATTTTTGTGATTTCTTTCTCAACATAGATTTAATAAACAATTCAAGACTTGCTGGAGTTTGAAAGCAAAAACCAAAGCCAAAATCCTGGGTATATTAAAACCATTCCTGCAGCAATAAACTTCAACAGGGAAATGAACTAATCATCGCAATTGTTCAACTAAGCTCCTAACTGAAGAGGCTGAAATCACAGCCCCCTCAAAAAAGGAAGCTCTGGCTTAGTGGAACAAGGGAAAAGAATTTACTGACCTTCAGGTGCCCTTCATTTCGAAGCTTCTCTGGCATTCTCTCTTCTTCTATACGACATGCCTCTCATTCCTTCAGTCCAGCATTTGATAGTTGAGCTTAGGATGGTGAATGATGACGAGTGACTCATCAGCTATCATTTATATTATGTTCCATTAGGGAAAAATAAGATAGAATGCCTGGTAACATGCTCTTAGCCAGGCAGTTTTCAAATATTTTCCCTTAGTTGTGTTTTTTTTTAAGGGATTAACCACAAGAAACTAACAGCACAGAAGCTGGTGAATCTATCTGTTGTTAAAGCCTCTGTCACTGGAAATCGTCCCAATGTGAGGAAGTCTTTGCCCAAAAGTCCACCTTATAGTTTTTCACACTTTTTATATGCTAGATGATTTGACAACCACTGTGCTCTGAAATTGTTCTTTTAACAACCTGATCTTCTGAAGTGAGACTAAGCCTACTTAGATGCAGTGGAAAATGAGGAAAGAATTACATGTTAATTCAAAAATTCATTGATAAAACTTAGAGTTAATTTATGCTTCTAAGTGTCAGACAGCCCAAGAAGAGGGCTATAGATAAATAGATCCAGTGATATATGATAGATGTTAGAATTAGGACTAGAACAAAGATTCAAGCCACTTCCTACAGAGCCCAAACAAGAGTACCAGGTGTGTAATGCACTGTATGATGTTACTAGGTGCTTCTCCATGCCAGTTTTGTGAGAGGAAGGGTTACCTACAATAGCATAGTCACTAAAGCAAATTTGTGTTTAGTCTGATTTACACATCGCAGGAAATGAATACATGTCTTAACCTGAAAATATTTTCCAAATGAAATTCACGTCTTAGTTTATCAGTCATGCCCAAATGCATAGATTTCTTTCTCAGAAATATCTTTTTGTCTTTCAATAAAAATAATAAGAAATATCCACACCCTCAAATGCCTAGTTAATTCAACTCCAAGGATATCACTTAATTCAGGTTATGTATATCTTTATTTAGAGAAATGGAATTTTAGCATGTTGACATTTGGGAAACAGTGTTTTGCATACACAACAGCCATTTTTAGTCCTTTTTTTCACAGTGAAATAGGTTGCCTCTCATGAGAAACACAGTGCATGTAGATGTTCATTTTCCCAGCTAACCATATAGCCAGGATAGCAATATAGCCAATCAGACATTTGGGGAAATCTTCTCAGAGATTTTAAGATAGAAATTTCTACTTATTTTAATGATAGCATGAGCTAACTCTCTTCCTCATGTGGTTGCTTCCTGCATTTTGCTGCTGAGTCAGGGCATAAAGCTTACAGTTGTAGCATGAAAGGAGAAAATATCAGTACTGAAGGTGACAGAGAAAAATGCCAGGAATGTAACTTTCTTATCATGTTATTAACCTTCTGAACCTATCCCAGAGCTGCCATAACTCTATACTTCTTTGACTATGAAATTTTAATGAATGGCTTCAATTATTTAAGCTATCTGTGGGATGGAAATCTCTTACTTGCAACCCAAAAATAAGTAATTGGTTTAGTAATGGGAGGTTTAGAGCAATATGAGACAGTATACCACAATAGGCTTTCTGTGAGCACTTGAAAAAAAGAATCCACCAAATATGAACACTGAAGCTTTTTTCTTCCAACGTTGCTGATATCCATTTGAGACCTTGAAATGAACTAGCCTGAATTTCAGCCAATGGACCAAGAATAGCTGGGAGGGAAGTTGGAAAGTGTGTATATGTCCTTCACAGCATTGTTGAGTCATTCCTTTAATCAGACGGCTCTGCAGTCTACATTGTAAGTTGGCTTCCTATCACATGAAATAATTAATCTGTGTGTAAAGTTCTCTGTTTATGAAAACTTTACTGTTTGGAGGGCAAGGTGGTCGTGTTGATGGTCACAAATAGTGATGGTCCTGAATCCTTGACCTTTGCCTTGAAACTTTGTATGGTGTGCCCACTCTGACTATAAGAATTGCTCTATCCAATAGACTATGACAACATAATGGTATGCTGGTTCTGAGCCCAGACCACAAGAGACCTTGAGTGTCTATTCCCCTTCAGAATCTTGCCACTGCCATAACTGTCAGTCAGCCTGGGCCAGCCTGAGAGACCACATAGAAGACAGTTGAACTGTTTCAGCTAAGACCATTCTAGAACAGTCTGCTTATGCCCAAACACGACAGAGAACAAAGCCAAGATCAGCAAATTGCCTACCCAACTACCAGCTGCCCACAGACATAGGTGTGAGTCCTGCCAAGACCAGAAAATCTGCCCAAATGACCCATAGACTCATCAGCAAAAATAAATGTTTATTTTTTTGAAGCCATGAGATTTGGTATGGTGAATTATGCATCAAGAGCTGACTCCATTATTTTTACTACTTATGTACGGCAACATCCTAGGGATGAAGTAAAGTAAGAAACTAAAGAGATAGACAAGAGGCTGTCCTTGTAATATATTTTTAATAGAAGGAATGTCTTAGAAAGGTTTTAATTAGAGGCATTATTAGATATGGATTTTAGAAAAAACACTAGGGCATAGATAGGAAAGATAATATTGAACAACAGCTTTCAATAAAAATAAATGAGCTCAAGAGAGATGGAAAAATTAAAGTGTAAGACAACATTATCTTAAAAACCTTTCCAAGCAAAAGGAGAAACAGAAGGTAAATCATCTGGGGTAGGAGTTGTTGTGCTTTCTCAAGCCCTGCCACAGCAATATATATATATATAGAAGTTTATCTATAGCCTAGATCTGGCGTTCAAAGTGTGATCTCTAGACCAGAAACATCTAGGGCACTTGGAAATGTGTTAGAAATGCAAATTGTCAAACTAGTATAGATCTACTGAAACAAAAACTGGAGCTGAGACCCATCATCCTGTGTTTTCACAAGCCTTCTTGGTAACTGAATTGCACACTAAAGTTTGAGAACCACTGACCTGCGTAAGAATCTGCCATGAGTGCCAAGTTGTTCAGGAGAAGAGCACATTCTTGATATTACCTTTACCATATAGAGCGGAGCTGAGAGGGCACCAGTTTTATCTGGTTGAAAATCTTAGTTTATCTGGTTGAAAATCTTAATTCTTGTTCCAAGAATTTCTCCTCTGATTTCTAATTTCTCCATGGCCAAGTTTAGCAATAGCCATACTATATCCCTAATACAGTAGTCCTGAGTTTCCTTTATGTTACGGCACAGAGGGGCGACTTCCTGGACTATAAGCAAAGAGACTTACACACCTGCAAGTCAGTGGGTTTATGAACACAGAATATATATATATGAACAAAAGAAACTGCATTTAGAAGGCTGCCTGATAGACCTTATTTCTCACTCACCCAGGCATTGGTCATCATCCACTGATAAGATTCTGGTTGGTTCTGCCACTCAAATATCTTCCTCTACAGGCCTTTGCTGACTTCAATACTTAACATGCTGTGTCTTGCTAGCAGAAATTTTCTGAAGATATGCTGATTTCTTGGTTTTCCCAAATTCTGAGGATGGCTAACATATTTTTTTCAGATATTCTAGGCACAAGGCTTTATGAAAGAAAACTTAGGGGTCCTTTTAAGGGAAGCCTACTTAGTAGGTAGAAGTTTGACGAAGACATGTAAAACTGAGCTCCAGGCAGGTACCAGGTCTCAAGTTCAGAGCTAATGACCCATTGTTTTAGCATGAAGTCATAATGCGGTAAATTTAAAGACAATCTAAGAGGCCTGTTGGGCCTATCAACAAAGCTGAGCACAATTTCTAGGATCCAGATAATCTTCAAACCCTCGCTACCCACTCAAATATATACATGATCTCACTCGATTGAAGAGTGTAAGTGAGGTTTTTTTATGTTTAAAATAAAACTGGAAAAATGGTTGATGCAGCAATTCCAGGCAAGAAATGGATAGATGCCATTCATCTAAAGGGATTCTACTGTGAATCATTGACTTAAGAAGGCTGGAATAGTGAAATCACTGCATGGCTAGGCTATTCCATATTTACGGTTAGAAAGTTCTTATGATAACACTATCATTATTTCAATGAAGACTACACTAAGCTTTTTATTCTGTCCTTCAGTTCCTTCATCTACCTCCTGAAAATTTTAGTGATACTGGCAGAAAAAGACCTTTGGTTTAGAGGATTAAATGAGCTGAAAACAAAAAAGCAAAAATATCACTGGAACTGTAGGGAACACTTAACAGAAGTTTAGCTGGTATTCATGTTAATGCATTGTTGGCATTATTGTTATCACTATTATTATTATTTACTTTTGTATGAGTAAAATTATTGTATAATTGTAAAAGCTCCAAAAAGGAACAATTCAAAGGGGTAAAGTGTCCGACATGGACCTGACATGTGCATGGCCATTAGGAACACTACCCTTGTTAGACATTCAAAAACCATGAGCAAGAAGCTAATGTCATAGGAAGATACTGTTAAAGTTAATGAATATGATGTATTTGCACAACACCATTAAGAGAAATAGGCAAGAATTTGAGACATAGGACAAGAACTGAATAGAGAATTCAAATTTCAAATAAATCAATTTGAGAAACATATGCACAGATGTCAGATGTTACAGCTTGTGTCTAGGTCATAGCCTCATGTGGTCATAGGTGGGTCATAGGTGGGTCATAGGTGGGGACATTTTCAGAGGTGGCTGAAACTAGAGTATGTGATGCTAGGATTAAGAGTGTGTGATTACTAAATGAGTCCATTGATTGGTTTGGCAGAGTGCTAATCCCGGTAGCCTGGATAAAATGTAAAAAGGGACAGAAAGAAGCTGCTAAGGTCACTTGTTGGTTCTCTTGCTTGCTTTGCTACCTTCTGCCTGGCATAAACTGTTGCTCCTCTGCAATGCCTGTCTGCCTTGCCACCCTATCTTGGAGCCAGCCAACTACGGACGGAAACCTCTACATACCATGAGCCAAATAAATCTTTCCTCCTTTCACTTTGAATGTTGGGTATTTCATCTCAGTAATGAGAAAAGTAACTAAGACAAGGAAAGACCAATTCACTTTCTTGTCTTCAGCTAAGAAATATGATAAAATGATCAATAGGCCTTGGAATGCTCTGATTCAGAGATTAAGAAGAAAATAGAGAAAAATGAGACAAAGCCCTGAGTGTATTCACTCTCTCCTTGCTCAACTTATTCATTCTTCATTCTTTATTCATTGGTTCATCAACCCCATCAAAATTTGTGTTTACCCTACTAGGTGCTGGGGATGCACACAGCTAGCTTCCAATTATTCCCTGTAAGGGGGGAGACAGTTGTGGGCACGGAAAGTTATGTCATAGTCAGGCAAATGCTGCATTTGGGGCATAAGCACAATGTGGTGGACAAAGAGAATGGCACCATGGCACAATGTTCAAAGAAAATCATAATTTGTTTTCTGATCCCACTGTTCAACTGAAACTACACCTGGGCACAAATGTTTTCATGACACAATCCAAGGCTGATAGTTGTGACAATAAAAACTATGATGGGCTTTTATTTCCAGTCCTTATGGCACAAAAATCATGCCTCCTAGCACTGTTCCAAGCACATAGAAGTAACCAATATCTCTATTAAAGAAAAAAAAGGATGTTTATTCACTAAACATTTCTATGAACTAGAAATAGAACAGAAATACACTGCAGTAGGCAGAAGATGAACAACTAATAACACCAACCTTCAGGAATAAAAAGAGCAGTCTTCTGATGCCAGACACACTACATGGAGCCAGGGGCTTGTGTGGGCTTCCATCCATGGGAAGGGGCTGGATTGCTGCCTGAGACTGTAGCAGGTAGGAAGCCTCCTGGGCACATGAACAAGAACAGAAGCAAACATAGAGAAGGGCAAGCACCTGCCTCAAAACATCTGCTAACCCAGCCAAAATAAACCTTATCTCAATGTCATGCATTAGAGTCACCAGGGTAAATCCTTGAGTATTCAAGGGAGAATCAATCTAAGAGCTACTACATAAGAATAAGATAGAATAGAGCCAGAGACAGAAACAAAAACAGCTATCAACTAAAGCACATGTATACATTCTAAAATCTTAAATTACATACAAAAAAAATTTGAAAGATAATCAACAGGTACTATGATCAAGAGAATTTACACTATGCAAAAATGCAAAGGATAGAATAGCAAGAAGTTACTTCAAATGAAATCTGATAAGCTCTTCCACAATACAAAGTGTGCAAAGAAGAAGAGACACATTTTGAAGTAAAATGAGGCAGATATGAATCAAGGATAGACAAATGTAGAGCAAAACAACTTGAAACTAAAAAGAAAAAAAATCACGAAATAAAATCAAAACATACTATATAGGATAAAGTTTAATCTCTGTCTAGTTTTAAAAAGAATTAGTGAATTAGAAGGCAATACTTCTAACATAAAGAGACAATTAAAAATATGAAAGAATGTGAACCGTGTGGAGGATAAAATGAGAAGGCCTAAAAGCAAAGAATAGAGAGAACAGTGCAGGAGAAATTTTTATAGAAACAATAGAAAGAATTCTTCAGAATTAGAAAAATAAACATACAAATCCTCAGACTAAATGTGCACACTAGCTTCAGAAGAAAATAAACTCTTCAGCTAGACATATCACACTCAGCAGTAAGACTAGAAGAATGAAGACAAAAATATTAAAGAGAAAAGAGAGATTCCTTACAAAAGAACTACTATTTCATCAAGAATGGAGGCATAAACAAAAATATATTCAGGTATAAATACCCCCAAAGATTTTTTAAATCACTAAACTTGGCCCCTCAGCAAAATAAAAGAACTTCAAGAAATGAAGAAAATATAAGAAATAAAAATGAACAAAACCCAGTGTATATGATAAAACTGCTAAATTAATATGTGTGTATGTTAAATATGATGGAATTATATTTTGAAAAATAATCAAAAATATGAAAGGTGGGAGGATGAAATTTCAAGAGATAAAGTCAGCTAGGATTTTGTTCAGAGGTTAACATCAAAAACAAAATAAGACAGCTAAAAATGTACCTGTATATTTTAAATGCAGCTATCATGATAATAATAGTAATAGTGTATTTTGACCTTCCAAAGAATCAGGAAAAAAGAAAGAAACTTTATCATTCAAATAAATATCAGGAAAAGGAAGAAAATCAAGTAGAACATAATTATGATGATATTGCATTAAACCAGTTAAAATTAAAAATCTAAATCTCAGGTTGGAGTGGAGAGATAAAAAGTGTGGTTCAAATGTGCTGAAGCTCTTGTCATATTTGAGATAAAGACAGAAACTGAATGACATTGTTGGGCAAAAAAGTGTACACAAGTATACATGTTTAAAATAGAAGAAAAAAAATCCAAATAAAGAAATATCCAAATTTGCAAAGGAAAAAAGTTATGTGCATGAAATCAGTAGAGCACAGAGGAGGTAAAGATAGATAGATAATTTAGCAATACTGATGTATGACAAAATAGAATTCATGCAATTCCTGTGTGCTGTATTTTACAGAGATGGGAAGGGCATAACTTCCGTGCTGCACATGCGCCCTTGTCATCTGGTCCTGCTGGGGTTGGTCCCCAGAGGTACCAACCACACCTCTCAGGCCAAGGGACAAGGAAGGCATTGGCAATGGCAACCCTGTTTTCCAAAATCAAGATCTCACCTGTGTTTATGCAATAGGCCCAGCTGAGGAGGAGTCCGAAGGTAAAGCAGATTCCGACATGGTCTTGAGAAGTTGGGAGAAATAAATTAATCCTAATATTGCAGAAGTCAGGTTTGGTTGACTTTGAGTTTTTAAATACTTTGGAAAGATATCATCACTGATTTTCTTCATATTTTTAATTACATAGGTCACGTTAGCTATGGGAAAATGAGAAACACATTAGTAAGCAGGTCATTTAGGTTTGACATAATCCCACAACTAGGGATAACTATCGACAGTTTTTGGACATGTATGCTTCCTGGGATTGTTTCTCTGCCTATAGACACATCACACTGGAATTCGTTGAACATATGATTTGCCTAACAATTCTTTGCTGAAAGTATAATAATATAGACTGAAGGTGAGAGAAACTTTCCTTGGACTTGAATTTATAAACAGAGTATTGACTTGAATTAAAGGACTTTAGGCAAAACCAGAGTTGCGGCTTGCATATTTGCGGACATGCTGTCTTCATCAGCTTCTTAGCAAAAAGTATAAACATGTATTCAACAAACAACTAATTGCGTGGGAATCCTATGTTTCACTTGTACATCTACATGATTTCTCTTATCTTACTTTTTTTTTCTCCCTCGATCCAGAGCATATTTTCTATTCTTGGTGAGTTTTTCCATCTTGCTCTGCTCTTGCTCCAAGCAGCAATGGGTCAGCAGCAGCTTGGCCTCGGGTCGCAGGAAGATGCCCTTGTCTGGCAGCTTCGCCTTGCATTACCGTGAAAGCTTGTTTTCCACGGCGTCTTGCTTCCTCTCTGTGGGCCACAGCCATCCGGGCGCTGTGCCAGGCGAAATACCAAGGCTGGCTGAGGTGGAAGATGGTTCGTCCGCAGGCCATTAGCTCTGCCGAGACGGGGGGAAGCAAAACACGGGTGGTTTCTGCCGCCTTCACCTTGGCAGAGAAAGATGGAGGTAAACCTGGAGATGGGCTGCAACCTTTGGAGTTAGGGAGGATTGGCAAAGCCAGCCGGTGCCAAGAAAGAACACACGGTCCTTGTGTGTGGCAGGGACACCTCAAGAAAAATCACTTTGAGCCGTGCGTGCGTCTGGACCTTTAACTTCCGTGGGCAAGGAACCAGCTTTCTCTGTAAGTCAAATGTAAACGGTTTAAGGAAGCTGGTCTTTCCCCGCCTCCACTTATACTCTGCTAAATGTCTGACAGCCATTTCAATGTGTTTACAAATTATGAAAATTGGGGGGCAGCTAGTTATGAAAACATTGAGGAGTCCTAGAGCTAGCTCTAGGAGCAGAAAACCGACTGTAAAGTCCTTGAAACATGAGCTGCTTGCTCCCCACTTCTGCCAGAAAGTTCTGGTATGCCAGCACATTGCTTTGCTAATCTGAAACCAGAAAGAGAGAAATCAATAAAAAGCTGGGAGAAGAGCAGGGGAAGAAGCAGGCTGGCCGTGCTTAGTAGATGAGAAAGAGCAGATCAGTTTCTGAAATCCGCACATCTCTCCTCCCATGGATCACAAGCCAAGGGACCTGGGGCAAAAAATAGGAAAAACAAGTTTTATAACCTAAAAGAGAGGTGATAAATTTTAAATTCTCTCTAAAAAGGACAGCCTTTCTTCACGTGCGACCTTGCTGGTTTCATACCATCTGGAAAGAAAATCTAGTTGTCTTCCCCCATTTGTTTTATGTTGAATAAAATTAATGCATGTGCAGTAATAACAGAAAGAATATAAGTCCATTCTAGACTGATTATAAAGTTGGTTACATTTCATGATATATCATAATAATTTAACAAATGCTTTTTTCTACAATGCCCCTCTTTCTTACAGTAAATTTCCTTAGCTGATTTTTTATGTTCACTGAATATATACAAAATGAAATTATTGTCATTCTCCCCTTGCAGAAAAGATGAGCTGTGGCAGTCAAACAAAAATTGTATAATTTTGGATGGTAAAGTAATTTTAGGACACAGCTATTTTGTTGTCCAGTCCTATAAGCTTTCCATCAGGAAATAAAACCCTCTGTGTTTAGATAACATTACATAAAGTTCACTTTATAGTCTATATTACAGCTTCACAGACTGTTAGACTAGAGGTCCATCATTAATGCATTACAATCTTAAGTGACTAGTGCACAGTATTACTGTAAGCAGTCTCTGAGTTATAATATACAAGGGCTAGCATCACACATGGAGACCTAACATAAATGTGCATCTCAAATTCAGAATCTTGGGTAGCTATTACAATTTCCATACGAAATTCTCCTATTTTTTATCCCTCTTGACCTTAGGACATTTGTAAATTTTAAGTAAAATAGTAAGTGTATTATTAATTGAAAAAAATGTAAAATATGATCTCATTTTCAACTTTCCCCCGCTGTTTGTTTCCCTAAGGTACAGGCTAAGCTCAAGTTCTGAGCTTCTCTTTCAACGTTTTGAGCTAAGAAATTTACTAAGTTTCTCTGACTTTCCATTGGAAGAAACTTTTGTAAAAGCTGCCATTTATGTAAAGTACAGAAAGGCAGAGAACATACATATTAACACATGTGAAAGTGATAGGAAAAGGAAAAGCTAGGAACTGAATTCTCCATACACATATTATTTGAAACACATAGCTACATACATAATTTATATCTTGTCTTTCTATTGTACACTTGCATGGATATGAACATACACAGCCTCCATTCTTTAACTGGTACATCCTTTATGTAATGTTAAATGTCACAATAAAGACATCTGCTTTGTTGTCCGGTTGCAAGAGTTCAAGCACTTGTCAAGAAGTGGCATTTGCTCATAGCCAGGGAAGACAGGCTTTGTACTAGTGCTCTTTAATATTTCTGGGCGCTTCAAGTCATTTTCTTTCACCCAGTCCTAAATCTTTCCTCTGAATACAAACAGTCCTATAGCTTGAAGAATGCACATGGAACTTTGGAAACCTAGCCCATATTCAGCCTTCAGAAACCTTCCTCCCTCTCCATGGTTCTTCACGATAATAAGAGTTCTCTTTGCTCATTTGTTTATTTCGTGGGGCTGTGGTTATGCTGCGGGAAGCAAACGCACTTATTTCTGAAGTTTGAATTCATATCTAAAATATTTTGTCCAACTTCAGTATCATGCCTTCAGAAGCATACACTGCCAAGCCTCCCCCCCCCAAAAAAAACTTACCCCCTTGACACTGGATACAGAAGGAAAACTAGACAAAAAAACAATTCTGACATAATTTAGTATGTTGCCACAAGCCATAGTTGTCGTGTCAGAAGATTTTATTTTAACAAACTATGAATTTGGAAATTAGAGTATAAAGACAGCCAGTTACAGTAGAAAAAAACACTAACTGCTCTTCCTTGATGGAGATGTTTCTCACTATTTAGTGGCGAGCTGGGATACCATCCATGGCTTGGGACTTCGGCTACTAATTAATTACCCAATTTTGATAGATGGAGACAAAATTCAAGTATTTGAACATAATAACTATTTTCCTTCTTTGGACTAGACATGCCTAAGTTAAGCAAAATTTGTCTGTGTTTAATTCTAAAGGAGTATAGGTGAAAAAAGTCTGGCCCACTTATTTTTTTAAAGACAAATAGAAGAGCAGTTTTTTCATGAAAACTGAGAAGCATCTGATATGCTGAGACGGGGTTTTTATTTTTTCCCTCTCCCTCCCACTCTCTCTTTCTTAAAGCAGTTAATGGAATGAGGCAGCTGCTGCTTCGTTTCCAAATGCCATAATTCAGTTATTCTACATTCTTTTTGCTAAGGTATAATTTAAAAACCAACAGTGTACGTCTACCCACACAGACATTTTTGGAGATTTTGGGAACTACCCAAGGACACCTTGTATCCTATCATCCACTACGCAGCAGCCCTGGAAAGATGTTTGCTATCAAGAATGCTTTCAGGGGGCCGGGGATTTAGCTCAGTGGTTTCGCCGCCTGCTGCGCAAGCTCAAGGACCCGAGTTCGATCCCTGGTACAAAAAAAAAAAAAGAATGCTTTCAGGGCTGGGGATTTAGCTCAGTGGTTCTGCCGCCTGCCTCACAAGCACAAGGTCCTGAGTTTGATCCCTGGTACAAAAAAAAAAAAAAGAATTCTTTCAGCGGGCTCAGTTTTATGGGGGGGGGAGGATGATATCTAAGGACATGATGGTAGCCATCTGGAAAACAACACACCTATTGATACCATGGAGCCTTGTTCCGCCTTGAGACTTCAAACAGAGCTTATTGTTTTGGCTTTTGCCATCCACTCCTGATGGTTTGGAATTAGATTGCTATTGCTTTCCAATGTGTCTCGTTGCATTCCCAGTTGCTCAGTACAAAGTCATCAAAATTTTCATCATTACTGAGGTTGAATGTCTCACTAAACACAGCTCTGTGAACAGATTCGCTATGTTCTTGAGTTGACTGGGGCTCCTCTAGCTGTGGCAGAGGAGTCAGCAAACTTTTTCTGTATAGAGTAACTGCATAAATATTTTATTCTTCAACAACTAGATTGTAAGGTGACAGCTATTCAGTTCTGCATAGACAAGTAGACATGGACAATATGCAAGGGAATGAACATAATTGTGTTCCAATAAAATTTCATTTATAAAAACAAGCAGCAAGCTGGACTTAGCATGCAAGTTATAGTTTGCTGAGCTCTAGGTCAGGACACTGGCATCTAGCACTTAATAAAGCTTTGTGAAGGAGAGAGAAAACTGATGCCAGTTCCAGTTGCTTTCCCCATGAGTTCTGAAGAGCCAGGTATCTTATTTTCTTTGTCATTGGGCTCTGTTAGGGCAAGTTAGCAACAAGCTACTGTGGAGACTAGTTAAATAATGGTTAAAATTGGCTATATGCACTAACTATATCTCTTACCCAGTAGAATGTTAAAATGGTAAGGAAAATTATAGATGATGGGATGTGGAGCTGATGGGATGTAGTCAAAGCTGGAGATTGGCAGAAGAAGCTGGAAACAGGTGCTGATTCTTCTCTACCACTTGTGTCCATCGAATCTTTCCTTTTCTCCCCTTGTTCTCTGTTGTTCTCATTTTTCCTTCCTTCATTTTCTCCCACTATATTCTTCTGTTCCAACAGCATTGTCTTAGGAAAAAATCATCCCATAAAAATATTCCCTTAGTTTTCTCCTCTGTAAGCTCTTCCTTCTCACCTTATCTACAGCCTCTTTGCAGATAGCAGCTACTCTAGCTATCTCCAGTCTGCCTTCTCCTTACAACCCTGAGAAAATAACAAATATCTCCCGGTCCTCCCTTATACCTCTCTTGTTTTTTCCTGTCTTTAAAATGTGTATCGCATACCATTATAGATTTTTTCCAAAATTCTTGATTCTATCTTTTCTAATGTTCTCTGATGCAGACCTCGCCGAGTCAGTCAGCCTTTTTCTCACCTTATATATTCCATTTTCCTATCCATCTGCTTTCCTTTCCTTAACCCACAGTATATGGAAAAGTAGGCATTTAAAAACCATATTTACAAAAATCAGAGCAGTTATGAAGTCTGCACTTTCTGTTTCTGCCGGATCTCCGCTTCCCGTACATGCCAAGTCCTTCTGAGGCTTCTGCTTTCCTTTCTCCTTCTCCCTAGTGTCTGTCTGACCCATCACTTTCTCTCCCTCACTTTTGTCACTACTCACCTGAATCTGATGATCCCCGATCTATCTTTCACCCTGATGTTTCTCTATGGTTCCGATTTCTGTGTCCAGTTCCACAGGGCCTTTCTAGACGTAGAGCCTGCTGACATTTGGCTCATCATGTCCTAAACTAACTAATACACTTCTTGAAAACCCTTTGTTACTTCTTTATCTTCAAATTTACTCTTATATTCTTCCCCACATCCAGATCAATGTTTTCCTCCTGTTATTTTTGGCCTGTGTAAATTTCTTTTCTCTTTAAGCCCAACCAGCGCTGTGCTGAATTGTATCTTCTTCTTTTCTTAGTATTTTTCAAGTTTCTCGTTGGCATCCTTGTTTTGCTAGGACATCATGGCACTCACTGTTTCTGTCACCATCTGATGGATGTGAAGGTCGTGTTGTTTTATTCCTCTCTTCAAAAACTAGTCATTAAGCTAGATGTGGTGGCCCACAGCTGGAATCCCAACACTCCGGAAGCTGAAGCAGGAGAATCACAAGTTCAAGCTCAGCTGGGTACCCTAGGGACTTGGCTAGCCTTGCCTTAAAATAAACTAAAAAGAGGCAGTGGCTGTAGGTCAATGCCAAGCCCCTGAGTTCAATCACTAGTACCACAAAACAAATAAACAAACAAATACGAAACAAAATAAAACAAAAGTCTAGTCCTAACTTTCCATTCTTTACAATGTGAAATCTCCTTATTCATCACAATTCAAGATTATCCCCAGTATGCAACCTAATTTCTCATTTTTATCTACCTTCCTTTTACCTATGTTTCAATCATACTGATCCTATCTCCAAATCTGAAGCTATCAATTTCTCTAATTAAAAAGAGGCTGTTTTCCACAGCTGTGAAAAAATACCTGAGAATGGCAATTGAAAGAAGAAAAGATTTATTTGAGATGGAAGTTTTAGGGATTTCAGTCCATGACCCATGGTCAGCTGGCCCCATTGCTGTGAGCCTATGGTGGGGCAGAACGTCATGTTGGAACAGCAGAGCTGCTCACCTCATAGCTGCCAGGAAGCAGAAGGAGAGAGAAAGCCAGCGAGAAAGGAGGAGCCAGGGGCGAGATATAGTATTCCAGGTCATGCACCCATAACCCACTTCCTCCAGCTAGGCCCCACCTTCTGAGCTTCAATCTCCTCCCAATAATGCCAGCAAATTATAAACCCATCAGTGGATTAATCCACCAATTAAATTAGGGTTCATATGATCCAATTATTTTGCAATTACCTGTGAACACATGAGTGTGTTGGGGAAAATTTTTAAACTAAATCATAACAGAGACCTTATACCAATTTTTTTAAGAAAAAACATAAAATTCAATCCCATACCTCAAAATTCTCTATTACCCTTTTTTAACATGTCACTTACCTCTCCTTCCGAATAAGCATACACAGCTTACCTGCCACTCAACATTCTGATCTTTCAGTTATCACAAATATTCCATGTCTCTAAATAGTCACATCATTATAATTTTATTAATGTAATACAACCCAACCATGAGTTATGTAAGCCAATGCAGTGGGGTCATACTCCTCTTTTCTGCTTAGGACTGAGCCAAGGCAAGGAGTTATTTTCATCTTGGTCATTGTCATCATCATCATCACTACACAAGTGCTCTAGAATTTTTTTAAACATTACCTTCTTTTTGGATCTATGCTTTCCTTCTAGCCAATCTTTGATTAAAAATATTATGATAATATCTTATGTATATACACAAATTAATTGTAGATACTGTTAAGATTATTTCTTCAAGAGAAATTCCCAGAGTCATATTGCCAGAGAACATGAATATCATTGTTGCACTATAGATTACTACATCTCACTTACATCAACTGTCCTGCTCTCTTAGCTTAGAATACCCCCCATTAAAAAAGACATTCAAACACATCCTTTCATTCTGTCCCTCTCACCTACTGAAATCTGCTTCAAGACCCTGCTCTTATACCTCCTTCTACATAAGGCTTCCCATGCATCTCTAACAAAACTAAGTTATGCTTTATTAGAAAGATGATTAAGTCTTTCCGAGTCTCCATTGGACTGGAATATAAGGTTAAAAATAATAACTACATTATAGAGTTGAACATGTGAGAAAGTGCCTAGAAGTGATAAACATGCCATAAAAAAATAAAGCCCTATTTTAAAATTACATTCTAGGGGCCAGGGATTTAGCTCAGTGGTTCTACCACCTGCCTCACAGGCTCAAGGACCCGAGTTTGATCCCTAATACCAAAAAAAAAAAAAAAAAAAAATTACATTCCAGTAGTATCCAACACTATCACAAAGCATGGACACTAAACTTATCAGTATGACAAAAATGTTCCCTTCATATCTCTGAATTTGTTATTGGAAAAAATAATAACCATGAACAGAATACTTTCTGCTTAGAGGAAATTCTAAGTAAATAGGTAAGTAATAAAAAAGTAATTAAACAAATAAATACAAACTAAAGCAAAAGAGCAAGTTAATAATACTTTGATGAAATAAGCCTTCTCTCCAGGTTCCCATCCATACTGCTACTGACTCCATTATAAATGTAATGAAATTCAATGTAGCAAGTCACGAACTGATTCAATAAGACTGGAGGGACTCGAGACAAATACAATGGTCTCCTTCTGGTCTAGAATATTGGGTGCTTCCATGTTGATGTTTTTAGTGTTGTTTGTTTTTAATTGAAAAGGTAAGAATACTGAATATGTAATGGACAAATATTTTTAAAGGTTTTACTCTAATAAATCATCAGTATCGTGTTTTAAAGCATTATAGAAAAAAAAGTGGATAAAAAGATAAATACCAGTGGTTATATTCACATGTCCTTCTGGTGATGAGAATAGTCTTGGGAAAGCCAGCCAAGCCTATAGGGAAAATACCAAGTTGATTTGAACATGGCACAAAGTAGAGTTCCAGAAATCAATTCCTAACTGTAGTAATTCCAGGTTTGGAGGATATATGTGTGCAGAAAAACATGTGTTATGTCTCCCTGCTGAAGCTACTGACTCCTCCTTTTCTAAAGTCTACAAGAGAGCTTCTTTCTTGGAAATACAGTGTTCTGCGGAGTGGGAAAGAGACCTGGGCTACTATGCTAAGCATGTGGAAGAAGTACACTCTCTATAGTGCATGAAATATCAGTTTGGCCAGCACCGTCTAAAGCTAAATTGATCCATATGATTGGAATTTTGCCCAGACCCTTTAACCAAAGAGGGGAAAGAAGGCATCATTTTGAAATTAGCATTATCAATATAGTAATAAGTTTTGAATGCTAGTTGGACCTGACATAGGAAGTGATGTAATAAGGGAGTGCTTACTGCTCCTGCCCCTCAAACAGGAAATATTTTCCTTGAGGAATAGAATACTTGAACACTGTAGATTGCATTTTAATATTAACCAGATTTCTACATTAAACATGATTTCCGAGAACAATTTGATTTTTCTCTTTTTTTTCTCTCTTTACCCCCACTGCATCCCTCAAGAAAGTGATCAGAACTGCATTCAACCACGGGCAGCTCCTGGAATGGACCCAGGGCTGCCTGCAATTTAAATGTCAAACTGCGTGCTGCTGAGC
Source organism: Heterocephalus glaber (assembly GCF_053883595.1). Classification (NCBI taxonomy): domain Eukaryota; kingdom Metazoa; phylum Chordata; class Mammalia; order Rodentia; family Bathyergidae; genus Heterocephalus; species Heterocephalus glaber. Next base: position 9,912,092 of record NW_028258173.1, on the reverse strand, counting down.
AGCAATCATTCAGCAACATGTGTCACTCATTGCTGCCCTGTCAATCGCTATTGTTGCTTGATGCGTTCAGATGCCTGCAAATTCTCTCCTGGTCCCTTTGATGATCTCCGAGTATGAAATTTCAAAGGGTGTTCTTTCTTCACAGTGTTTGGGATGTGTAAGTGTGATCACCTTCTAGAACAAGCACGAAGCAAAATGAAAATCACCAAACCTGTTTTATATTTTGAAAAGTGCAGAAAGGAATTATGTGAGCTACTAGAACAAGTTTCTGCAACTTTCTGCAGAGTCAAAAACCTTTTAGCTGGCTCAACGTATCTATCCCCAGTGGACATACATGTAAGAATTCTAAGCTACCAAAAACGGCCTTTCGTAGAGTACTAACAACCTCTGATTGGTTAATGGAAGCACTTCAAGATTTATCTGTTTTGATTGCTTTCGTCTTTCGCGGCCAGTAAAATAGTGAAATAAAGACAATTTAAGCACAGTTGTGCTGAGACAGAGGCGGGGAAGGATTGATACAAGTAATGTGCTGTCATTTCTGATTCCTTGAAAGTAGGTATCTGTGAAATGGGGCACGAAGCAGATGAATAAGGAGGACAAGAACGTAGACTTGCAAGCAAGAAGCCAAAAGCCTGGAGCTTTGAGGCATGCAATAGAATTCTTAAAAATGATAAGGAGAGCCTCCTAAGATAATTTAGGATAGTTTAGGATAATCGGTGGTGAACAGATGGTGAGCAATGGTTGTAAACAGAATGACTTTTAAAAAAACTCTTTTACACTGCAAAGTAAGATTTTCCAGTCAAATGTGTGGAGTAAGGAGCTAGAAAAGTAAAAAGCAATCCTTACATCACTCTGTGGATCTACGAAAGAGTGGCATTATGAGCAAGGGAACCCAGTAGGCAAAACTGTCAGTAGTCCTTGGCTCTTGGATGTGCTCAAGCCACACACTGGGGGAAAAGTCACAGTGGGCAACAGAATTCCTGACAATGTCATTCGCTACTGCCGCCCTGCTGCGAGAGTCTACTTCTCTAGCAGTGAGAACTGTCTCGGTCAAGATCTCCAGCTCTCAGACATGAGAGAGTTCAGAGAGGAGAGAAAGGCACAGGCATCGAATTGTCTAATCCTGATGCAGCATAAGTGCTTCAGCTATATAGATATAAATACAGATAGGTAGTTATATATAGATAAATATCTTCTAAATCTGGATTTATGGAGGAAGGAAGAAATCTAACATTTGTAGAAAACCTGGGCTATCCCATTTCACATCTAGTCACCTTGAAAACTAATATCTGAGTTTCAAAAATGAGAAAAGAGGCACAGAAAGGTCATGTAACTCTGTGAAGATATAGAAAATACCGGTGAAAAAATGAGCCACCAAAGCAGGATTGGAACTCAAGATTGCCTGAATAAAGTGTTATGCTCTTTCCATTATCTAGCAGCTGTTACTCAGATTAATCTATTTGCAGTTGGACCTGGCAGCTGGTGTTACAGGGAACTACCACTGGATATCTGTGCTCAGGTCTCTCAGCCTTACCTCATTGCACTGACCCAACTTGTAAAGCAATCCTTTCCCTTGACCTTTTGCCTTACTCTACCCAGCGACTCTTCAGAGCCTGGAGCTACAGTCAGAGTCTGCTGATCTTCTGTCCCACGTGACTGAAGCCTTGCTTGGGTCAACACACAGCCCCTGCCTAGGATCCTTCCCCTTTCCTCTACCCTTGTGCTTTCTACAAAATATAGGCAAGCTTCCATGATGACTGCTTTGTGCCTGACTTTTTACACTGATTGGTTTATTTCCATTTCTGGGCGCTTCTCCCCCACACACCCAGTGAGGAATGTTTTTCCTTATTCCAGAAACAGTGAGTGTCTGTAGACAATATTATATCAGAGATTTATAAGAACATAAGTGTTTTCAGTGACTTAACTTTCAATGATCAAAACAAACACCTGGAGAAAAATCTGACATAGCAAAAGGGAAGGGCCAAGTGCATAATAATAAACCTCTCAATGACCCTATCTCCAGAATTGATAGAACAAATAGGTAGAAATTCATGTGGTTAAAACCACTATTAACTGACTTAACTTATATCACTATTATCTAACTTGATTTGGAGTATATTTACAGAAAAAAACACTCCAAATCCACAGAGTACAAATGCCTTACAAATACACATGGACCACATACCAAGATAATTCACATTTGGCTTTAAAATAAGTCTCAGCATACCAGCAAGGTTAGAAATAAAAATATATCCTCCAAATGCAGTGAAATTAAATTAGAAAACAATATTAGGATAGTACTATAAAATCCTCATGTATAGTATTTAAAAATAAAGGACATACTTCCAATTAACTCACGAAGAACAACATATATGCTATATTAAGTAGTATTGTTAATTGAATAATATTACAACACAATGTATTGAAATATGTGACATTTAGCTAAAGGAACGCTTAAAGTGAAATACATAAGCCAGGCATGGTGGTACATGCCTGTAATACTAGCACTCAGGAGGCTGAGGCAGGAGTATCCCTATGAATTTGAGGCCAGAATAGGCTATATAGAAATACATACTTTTAGGTGCTTATATGGTAAAAGAAGTAAGATCCATAATCAATGATATAGTCCCCACTTTAAACCTCTAAAGAAGAAAGAAAAGGAGGAAGAGGAGACAATAAAATAAAAATGCACAAATAATAAAGAAAAATCAATGAAAACACATCTAGTTATTTTGAAAAATAATAAAATGTATAGACCTCCACCTAAACTCATCATAAAAGCCACTAAAAACAAAAATAAAAAAGGAAAATCACTAAATACACTTCAGAAATTAAAAAAGAATAATAGGGTAATATTTCTGAATAATTATGCTAAGAAAATTGAAAGCTTACACATAGTGGACACATTGAAAAACAAATTTTCTGAAACTGACACAGAAATACACACTAGACTAGCCCTTTACCTACTAAATAAACTGAATTTGCAATGAATATATTCGCCAAATGAAAAATTCAGTCTCATATTACTTTACTATTGAATTCTATCAAATATTTAAGGAAGAAATAAAAGTAATCCCATGTAAAACCTATCAAATTGAAAATAAGGAAACAGCATTTTTTAATACATTAGATGATACAAATATTGCACTAATATTAGGATAAAGGACATTGTAAGGAAGAAAATCAGATCAATTTTTGTGTACATAGAAGCTAAAGACAAAACAAAATGTAACAAAATTGAATTATGGTGGTGTATTATCATGAAGTTCACTACCTCAGAAGGTAAAAGTAATTTAATTTTCAAAGCAAAATTAATGAAATTCACCATGCTAACAAAAAGAAGAAAAAACTGACATGATTCTCTCAGTAGATGCAGACATTAAATTTGATAAAAATATAACTAATTTGCGATAGCCACACTCAACAAACTAGCAGTAAATGAGAACTTCCTCAATTTTATGAGGGCATCTACAAACATCTTCAGCTAACCTTAAACTTAAATGATAAGAAATACAATGCTTTCGACCTAACATCAGAAAGAAGTAAAGGTGTCAGTGGTAGCAACTTCTCTTCCTCACTGTATTAGAATTCTTAGCCAGTGCAATAAGACAAGGAGAAAAAAAGCATTCAGATTGGAAAGGAAAAAGTAACATGTTATGCACTGCTGACATGATCATACACATAGGACTTCCAAAGAAAATTGCCAACAAAGATATAAGACTTTAATAAGGGACTCTATCAGCGTCACTACGTAGCAGATCAATGCAACATGAAGAACCATTGGTAAATACATTTTTTAAAAACTGACTGAATATGTCAACAGCCAGGGCCTTGTGATGGACCAAGAGATAAGCCAAAACTCATCCTGGGGAGAATCGAGAGAGCTAGATGATTAGGAGAGACAACCTCTCTTATTGGCAATCAAGACTGCACCACATTGTATAGTACTTGAAAAGCCCCCGACCCAGACGTTACTCTTAGAGAAAAGGTGAAACTAAGGTATAATGACAAGTCCAAATTACGACCAGCCATTAAAGGTAATATTGTTTTCAGGTTATTGAAATTGAATTTCCGCATGTGAGACATTAACTGTCAATCACAAGAGAGATGTCATATGTATTAAGAAGTTCCAAACACAAAAGTAATATTATGAGCATTAAATCAGTTATGCCAAGGGATCTCGCATCACCTCAGCACCTGTAATTTGTCATTATTATTAAGCCATGAAATGAAAAGGTGAGCCAAACGGTATGTGCTTTCCAGTGCTGAGTTTATGTTGGAATGAGATACTAGGCCACCAGAGCCGCTAAAATATTTTTTAATGAATTCATAAAGAAAATCCAGACACTTAAAAATAACAAGGCCTACAACAGTGCACTTCAACAGAGTTTGCTAACGGGGAATCAATATTTTTCCTCAAGACTTACTTCCTCTCATTCTGTCTTGCAAATACAGACATTGGAAAGTGAAGAGATCATTAGTTTCATCTTAAATACTAATGAGTCAAAGGCCAGATGTTTCAAATTTGGGCTTAAATTTCTGATAGATTCAATAGGCAGCTTTCCTTCATATGTTTCAGGGCATGTAACAGCCGGAATTATTTTTCGTATGTTTCCTAAGTAGATAGAATGATAAATATGCACAAAAACTTGTCACAAAGTTAAAAGTGATCTCAGCTCTTGGTATTCTAAACATAAAATGATTGTGCCTCCACATTTTAGCTTTCATTAAACTACGTGTAACAGTGTCAAATGATTCTCTTAAGAAATGCTAGTTAATGAAGCTACTACTAATATTAATAATGACCCACACTTTGCTTTTAATGTATACCATGTATAATATATTATGCTACAATACGGACGATCTTAATAACATCCTGGAAATGAATTATTATTATTATTCTCCTGTCTAGAGGTAAGATAACCAAGACAGAGAGAGCTCAAATTGTTACTAAGATCATTAACTAGTGGCATGGTTACGTTTCATAAATGAGTTTGTCTGAGAGGGCTGAGATTCACAAATAAATGTGTCATACTGTGAAGACTAGGCTATGAAACACTGATATTCTGTATCATAGGGGGAAATAGACACATACCTACAATGCTAAACACTCTGTAGCTTTTCTCTTACCTTCGAAAGGTTTGTATACAAAGCAAAGGTAGAATAAGGCACCATGGCAATTTGAAAGTAGGAAGTCTCTATTTGAAATTAGAATCTGCCGGATAAGAATGAAATGCTAAGATCTTTGCAAGTCGCACAATTCGACTGAATAATCACATAAAAAATAAACTGAAAGAATAAGGGGACTAAATAAGAATTCATAGCACTGAAGCAATTAGAATGACTATGTCCTATCTACAGCAGTCTATTTGAAAAGGATTTTTATATATAAAGCTCAGAGATTCAATTTATACACACACACACGCACTACCTTGTTTTTGCAAATTACTTGAGTCAATGGACCACAATTTCAAACAATCTATTCTGTCTACATTATTAGATTCCAGTCAAGAAGAAAAAAAGCCCTAACAAATAGCCATGGAGAAGGGAAAAAGAGCTTCTAAACAAACTGAGAAGCAGAGAAAGTCGCAGCAGAACTGCAGTGGAAGCAGTACTGGGGTGTGTATGTAGAAGGAAACCTGGCTAATAGCTCACTGCCAGAAAGACTAATTATTCATGTAGAATTATGGAGACAGATCTGAAAGGATCCATGGGCTTGTCTGAATCCCTCCCTCCTGCTTCCACAGTACCAGGGAGCCTTAATCCAAACAATTCTAGATAGATGGGTCTCTTCTTTGATTTAAGGAAATCTTCAGAGTCTCAGACTTCAAAATTGCCCTCACACATTACATATATTTTCCCAACTTTCTTAAATCTCTTCCTTTATTAAATAAATCTAACTTTCTCGTATGAGTACTGGGCTTGGAGAAGAAATATTATATGGGCTTCTCTATTTTTTCATTCAAGAAGAAAATACTTAGAAAACAAAAGTTCCAACATAACCATAGGAAAATACTGCTATGTCTTACTGTATCTGGAGGTCAAGGGATTCCATACCTACTTCCTTACCTACATATATCAACTGTCAAACAAATACATTCTAGGGTACACACACACAAGCACACACGCACACGCACACGCACACGCACACACACGGACTCCTTCCTTAATGAGCTTTCATCCAAACATAAATTCTGGAATTATTTCATTCTCAGCCAGGCTTATTGTGTTTCCGATGTGTAATCTTTGAAGCACAGCACATTTTTCATGTTCGTGTGGTGATTTTTAAGGAGATAGACACCAAGGTTCCTTTTCAGACTGTTGAATCAGAACATGTAGGGCTATAGCCCTAGAATCTGTAATGTTACCAAGCTCTTCCAGGAATTCTCATACAAATTAATCATGCAGAAGTACTGAGTTCACCTCAGGTATCAATTGGCCCTCGTCTGAAAAGGCTTCTGCTTTCTTTCCGGCAGGAAACCCAAAGTGCTCAGACCCCTGCGTGCCTTTGCTGAACATTCTCAGGCTGTTCAGATGGGGCTCCAGCTACTATCAAGGACTACTAGAGTGAAAGACACTGAAATTTGCCAAGACATACACACCTTCATTAAGCAGCCACCTATTAAAATGAATGACTCTCTGTTACTGAAGACCGACTTACTCGATGTGCTAAAACGCCAAGAAGTAGCTCGGAAACACAGCATCTCTTTCCTAGAATTCTCCTGACACCCTTTGAACTTTTAGAATCCTACTGTGAGAATAAAATATATTTTCTATGAATAATAAAGAGAAGCTCCTTGAAATTTCTGACCAGAGTCCTTCCCAGAGGAGACTGTTAGCTCTCATGAGTGCTAAAATATAGTAATACAAAGGCCATGTACACATGAATTAGATTTCCTATGGAAGCATCTCTGTCAATTCTTAATGTACTAAAACTATGTGGGGAAATAGTTTACTCATTCTGATATTCTTCTACACATCTTATTATTGCTGTTACTCCTTGTACTTTTACACGTGATACAAATCATTTCTCAGTGTGTAGAAATTTCATCATTTTAGGTGGGATATATTGCAACATTTAGTTCAAGTGGCCGTGTTCTGCAGTACTGTAAAAATCCATGAGCTTTTTCTCCTATAGTTGGGATGTTGAGATAATTACATTTGTGCAATATTTTTTTATCAAACTGAAAGGAATTGATCACACTGTCTGAATCACATCAAACAATCACATATAATCCAAGGAAAGTAAATTAAATATATTTTAATTCTCCTGTTCTTGCTCTGAGTATTTCTTTTCATTAGCCAGGAATGATAAATCTAATTCTATATTTTACTATACCATAGATCTGTGAATCTTCAGTTGATAAATTGATATCTTAATTAGAATAATTTTTTTACAGGCTGTATTTAGCACATCTTTTTCTGGATCATAAGTTTGCGGAATAGTTTGAAGAAGAGTTAAAATGGATGAACTGAAAAATTCTCTGGAATTTCCCATGATGGTGAAAAGAGGGCCTGGGTTCACCCTCCCATCGTGAATGGCTTAAAAACCTGACAAAATATACATGTGAAAATATTTTTAGGCATTATAGAACTAGTACTTCAAGCTTGTGTTTCTCACAAGAAAAGAGAAAAAGAGAAGCTTTGATTGCTCAAGTTTACTGTGCAGAAATGTCAAGCCCAGGGGAAAGAAACATAAACAGGTTCAGGAGTATCTCTGCTAGAGAAGCCAGTCAGGAATCAGAAAAGGGGCAGCACAGAATTAATAAAGCAGAGTCACAATGAGAGACTGGATATCCTCAGAGGGTTTCACTTAAGTCTCACGCACTCCTGTTAGTGAAGAAATTACCTGAACCAGGAAAACAACCACTAGCAAGGAGCAAGCAATCACAGTGCTCACAAAGCAAAGAAAAAGTCCATATCTCCACCAGCCACAATGAAGAAACCTTTTAATAGATGGAGCATCGTGTTGGAGCATTTAGAAGACTACTGCCTCAGTAATGAGGGAAAACAGTTCCATGTCAAAGTCCAGTCTCTGTCCTCTTCTAAAGAAGATTAAAGCCAAGTGTGTAAAAGACTATCTTGACTTCAAGCAACTTAACTGTGTACCAGAACAAAGTTCAGGAGCCTTTAAAAGAATTTTTAAAGAAATTCAACACCCAATAATGTAAAATCCACAATGCCTGGCTTCTAAAAACAAAAATAACAATAGCCTATTTGTCTACCTATTTGGTGTGCAAAGGAGCAGGTGAGTATGACCCATTATGAGATCAAGAAACTGTATAAATTATAAAACTAATAGGCAAATATATTAAAACAGCTATTATAATCATATTATGGCACCAAATTTAAAAACTTAAATGAACAGACAAATTATTTTAAAAAGAAACTACTAAACTCACAGAAGAAGTTTTTCATGATGAAAATTCTCAGAGCACTAGAAAGAGAAGGAAACTTCATAGCTCTTAAAAAAAAGGAATGTACAGAAATTCTAGTTTTTACCATACATACTAAAAAAAGAATGAGTTTTCTCTTTCCCATAATTTGTAATGAAGTGATGATGGCTACATCCAGTGTGTCTTTAACACTTTACTGGAGATTAAGGAGGATGAAATAAGATAAGGAACAAAAGCTAAACACATTGAAAAGTGAAGGGGAAAATGTGAGCGTTCACAATACGAGTTCAATTGACAAAAATTGTATTACTATACTAGTAATGAGGAATCAGAATTTAAAATTTGAAAAGAAATACCGTTTATAATACTATCTCAATATGAAACCAATTATGAATAAATTTTACAAAATGTGGCCAAGACCTGTACACCGAAAGCTATGAAACATTAGTGAGATTTTTTAAAAGTTAACTAAATAAATGAGAGATATACCATAATCATAGAAAAGATCAATATTAAGATAGCAATTCTTTCCAAAGTGGTCTACAGATTCAATATGAACCCAAAAAATCCCACAGACTTTCCTCTTTTTTTTTGTATGGAAATTGACAAGCTGATTCTAAAATGTATGTGAAAGTGCAAAAGACCTAAAAGAATTTATCACCTTTACTCAAAAATAAGAAAATAGTTGGACAATTTACATTAGGTTTTCATTACTATAACCAACACCCACGATGAATCAGCTTGATAAGATAAAAGGTTCAGTCTGTCTCACTGTTCTGGAGGTTGGATCCATGACAGGTTAGCCCTGTTGCTTTTGGACCTATGGCAAGGCAGTACAAATGGCAGAAATGCTGGGAGAGGAAGCTGCTTACCTCCTAGAAGCTGGGAAGCAAAGTGAAGAAAAAGAAGGGGCAAAGGTCTCCTGTGACCTAACTTCCTTCCCAAAGCCCCACCTCCCGAAGATTCCACGACTTCCCAAATTGTACCGTAGATGGGGACTAAAGCTTTACCACACTGGCCTTTGGGAGATTTTCTAGAGCTAAACTGCAGTAAAGCCAAGTGAGTTTGGACAAACATGCCAACAACACAAAATGAGGAATGGATAGGCCCTTCAGAAAATGATTTGGGGAAAGCTGTCTATTTATACTCAGAGAATGAAATTGAACACTTACCTCATATACAGAGAGCCAGAAAGAACCTTGTTCTTTTTCTCACAGTACATAAAAATATAAGCCAAAATAGATGATAGGCCCAAATATGAGAGCTGAGGCTATAAAGCTTGCAGTAAAAATATAAATGAAAATCTTAATGCCAGTGGGTTAGGTTGAAATTTCTCAATTAGCACACAAAGGTTACAAACTATAAGATATACAAAATTTCTAAATTGGATTTTGTCAAAATTCAAAACTTGCACACTCCAGAAGATGTGAACATAAAAGTGAAAGACCAAGCCATAGATTATTAAAAAATATCTCTGACAAAGAGCTCATCTTTAGAATATATAAAGAACTCTTGCAATTTAATAATAATGAGACAGAAATCCTAATAAAAATTGCCCAAAGAATCTAAATAGAAAAAAGAAATCAGTAGGTAAATAATCATTTAAAAGGTAAAATTTAAAGGCAAATTGAGACAGAAGGAGATGTTATACAGTGAGTAGGGTTGTCAAAATTTTTAAAAAATTAAGCACACAAAAATAGGTGTGCTTACACTATTCTGCAAAGATAAAATTACACAACCATTCTGGAAAGCAATTTGACAGCTTCTTAAAACTTTTAAAAGTATATATAGCACATGTCTGATTCATTCTTCTTTTGAGTATTTATGTTAGAGAAACGAAAGCAAATGTCAGCTAATTTCTACATAAACATTCACAACTTTATTTGTAATAGTCAAAAACTGGAAGAAACAAAATGCTCATAGAGAAGGGATGGAAATCAGTATGGAGATACCTCAAAGAACTAGGGCTAGAGGTCCCATTTGACCCAGGTATTCTTCTGCTGGATATCTTCCCAACAGAAAAGAATCATACCACAGTGATATATGTGCACCCATGTATATAGCGGCACAGTTTGTAATAGCTAAAGCTTGGAAAACAGCCCAAATGCCCATCAACTGGAACCTGGATAAAGAAGATGTGGTTTTTTAAATAAAATGGAGTACTACTCAGCCATAAAGAATGAGAAACTAGAGACATTTATAGCTAAATGGATGCACATTGAGGCCATCCTCTTAAATGAAATAAATAGGACGCACATGTGTAAATGCCGAATAGTTTCTCTAGCGTGAGAAACCGAGAGTGTAATTAAGGATTAAAATGATTACAATGAATTATTGATAATTTGAAATAGGAAGAAAAGGTCCAAAGGGGTAGGGGAGGTGGGAGGGGAAGGGAAAAGGAAATAAGGGAAAGGAAAAATTGTGAGAAAAGAAAAAAAATGGAAACGAAGTCTATGTAAATAGGGAAGGGTGGAGGGGGTGAAGGGCACACAGGTAATGGGGAAAAAATAAGAACCAAGATACATCAGGTACAGGTACAAGCATCCAATGATAAATGTAAACGTATTGTACACCTAAAATGTAACAATAAAAGAATTTAAGGGAAAAAAAAAGGAAGGGGTGGAAAAGCAAATTTTGTATTCATACAATAGAATACTATTCCACAATAAGAATGTATTATTGATACATCAACAAGTTGGATAGATGACTCTCCAAATAGTATATTGAGTGAAAGCATTGAGATAAAAAGAGAACATGGAGCCAGGGATGTAGCTCAGCAGCACCACACCTTCCTGGCAAGCGCAAGGTCATGAGTTCAATCCCCAGTACCGGGAAAAAAAAAAGAGCACATGCATTTGAAAATTAGATAAGCTATTCATATAAGATTCTATAAAATACACATTGATCTTGACAGAAAGCAAATCATTTGAGAACAGAGGTGAGTGGGTAAATACATAGCTACGTTGGAATTGAGTAACATGAAAAGTAAGGCAAGTTTGAATGATAGATAATTATTTTGCTCATGATGAAGGACTCACCGTTGTATATATATTTCAAAACTCATCAAAATTAACAAATTAATTATATGCCATGTATTTCCCCTGTAAAGCTGTAAAAAAAGATTTTCCTGGAAAGTCAAATAAAATATAGTTTACCTGCTTAATCAAACAACAATGGAATTAATTACTAATTTGGATATATTTTCCACAGTAGAATGAGGGTGCTTTGTTCTTGTGAAAAATCATCATCTTTTATTTTACATGTTGAAGTATATTCCAAAATTGTGCAAGTCGCTATACATCAGAAATAGCAAGTAAAGAATCCATCCAACAGATACTTTGTGGAGAAAATCTGATGATATCGAAAGAGAACAAATACATCTTAAGTCTAGAATTGTGTTAGAATAGTATAGTAAGTACAGAAACAGAAGTGCAGAGGGAGTATTTTTAAAAGACAGTTGAGTTTGGACTTGAGACTTGTCACTTCAGCAAAGTCAAAAAGTGGCTGGAAATTTGGGGCTCTTGGTAGGAGGAACTGTCCTGTTCCTGTTCTTAACACCATTGGCCTTCATCTCTGTTTAGAGCAGAGCTACACCTTTCTTTCTTGTGCCAATGGAAAAGTCTCATATCTAGACCATCAAGTAGGGTTGTCACTAGCCACATGTGGCTACTGAGTCCTTGAAATGTGACTGATTAATAAAGAAATTAATTCTATTCAAGTAAAATTGGTTCAAATTTAAATAGCCATGTATGGCACAGCATTGGATTGAAGAATCATTGTTCCTTCAACATCCCAATCTAGGAACTTCTTTCATTTTTAAATTTCTCATTGGTTTGCTTACTGAATAGTCATTAAATGCCTCTACTCTCTTGTGTATTTTCTTTGCTCTTCTGCAAGTTCTGTTCCTATAGATCCTATTAACTACCAAACCCTCTAGCCTCAATGGGAACTTTATTACACTTTACCCACATCATCTCTGCTACTTTTAAAGCATTTTCAAGGTCATTAAAATTCACCAAAAAGGGGAGGGAATCCAAACTTTTGATTTTGTCTATTGTTACTGTTGGTTTTTAATATTGCAGAAAGGAAAAACAACTAACATTGCTTTAGAATAGTTAGTTATTTGGGGATTACGGAAGACACACTAAAACCAAAATATTAAAATCATTGATCTTTCATCTAGAAGTTATAAAGGTGTAAGGTAACATTTCCTATAAGTCCCTCTTTTCCATTGATAAAATTTTACTGACAATAAATCCTGGTGAAAGTTCACAGCAAAAGTTGAGTCATCCATCTTATGGTTTATATTAATTCAAGTATATGGAGTTATGTAAATCTACAGGAATGTATATACAGCACTGCCATCAACTATAATGATAACAAATATTTTTACCCTGGTTTAACAACAATCTTTAAAAGAAGGAGAAAAAATTATTTGAAGTGGTTCGAATTGTCCATTATCTCTGAAGCATTCGTAGTATGTGTGATGTCTACATTTTTTTCCAATGTAAAATACATAACATGGCTTCTGAATTGTGTGGTAGACAGATTTTCTTTAGCTAATTGGATAATCAAGCCTTGGTCATTGGACTGAAACTTTGAATTAGCAAGGTATGGCTTCAAGACATGAAAGGGGAAAAAAGAGAAACTTGTCAAAGATTTTATCTTGTGATCACAAATCCATCAGGACTGTAAATTTGTTAGGGAAAGCCACTGAATGATCCTGAGGGAAACCAAGCTTGTTTGTGAAGGAAACGCCAACCTTATACAAGTGTCAAAAGGATAGGAAATCAACGTCTACAAAGTCTTTAGACTGTCAAAAATACATATTTTTGGCTGCTTTGGCTCTGACTCCTGGAGACACCCAAAGGAATTATTAGAGGCTCGGAACAGCAGGGCTCATTACCATAGATGTAATAAAGCTTATTTTCTGCAGACTTCTTGGTTATCGCCATTTAAAAGTGGTGAAATGCTGATATCCCCAAAACTCTCATGAAAGACGGAGTAACTAAATCTAATTTTTGAGTTTAAAATTGCCAACTTCCTAGTAGAGCCAGTAAGAGTTACATGAATGATTATTTTCATACTCGTAACAAAAAGCAACTTGTTATATCAAAAACTCATTATAGCTTAAGGAATAGGGGAAAGATATTTCTGACCTCAAACCATCGAAACGTGAGTATAATTCACCTTGCTAAGACACAAATAAAAGTACTCTAATAGTCTGCAGTGGTGCATTCACTTAGCCCATAGCTACAAGTATAGCACATTCACTGACATTTGTTTGTGCCTTGTTTGCACAAGAACAAAATTAGGAAAAGCAGCCCTCTGGAAAGAGGACAGGATCCTCGGGAAACATTGAGCTCTCCCTGTACCTATCTCTGGACCTCTAGCCTCAGGTTCACTTGACCCAGGCAGGCACTGCAGTTACTTTATCACTATCTATCCCAAATCCTGGACACACGGGAAAGGTAAGAAGTAATATGCCTTTCCAGCCCCAAGGGGATTCTGTGGCTTTATCACCAGGGTGCTTTGATTTCCATCATGAACAAATAGTGCTTTGAAAAGCAGTACATCTAATTTGTTTACTATTTTCATTAGTGTGGTTTTCTTGGTAACCAGTATGGGAGCAGCAGTGACTGTGAGCAAAGTGGCTAGTAACAAAAGGTGGCTCTGTGCAGAGAACATATTTTTCTTTCTATAAAAAGGGTCACTCTCAGTAGTTGCATTTGATAGACTTTCGGCCACAGATTCATTCTCTGATTACAGGATTCTCCTGCAATAATTGTCAAATACAAACTGCAAGACTTGTCTTTTAGGGGTTTTGACCCCTGAGGAGGGTCAGAGATTCTTAACTTTTAGTGATCATCTCTCTTTTGAGAAATACATCCCTAGATTATCATCCTTCAACTATCAGAAAGCAAACACTCCTGGCAGATAATAGCCCGGGATGAGTAAATTCATTAATTCCTAGTTACACTAGGTTCTCTCAACTTTTTACCAACTCTCTGATTAAAAGCTGTTTATAGAAAGTTGTCCATCCATTTACAGAAGGAAGAAGGGACCTCTGTCAAGATCTGTGGAAGCTGACTTTCAGGTTTACTATTTTTTGTTTCTTTGTTTATCTGTTTGTTTGTTGTGGTACTAGAAATTAAGTCCAAAACCTTTACACTGAGGTACACCCACAGCCCTTTTATTTTATTTTATTTTATTTATTTTTTAAGCAGAGTAGTGCTAGACTGCTATATGTGCAGGCTGGGTTTGAACTTGTGGTTCTCCTGCCTCATCCTCCTAGTGCTGGACTATAAATGTGCACTGCCATCATATCTGGCTTCACATTTAGTATTCACTTCCATACTTCTGACTGATGGCTTTAGATGCAGCTAGCTCATCTTTTTAATACCCTAAAATGGACTTGGTTTATGTTGTCTAGGAAGCAGACTCAGATGGAGAGTTGCATATGATAAATTCATTGAGGAGCTCTTGGAATCAACATCTTTGAGAACTAAAGAAGCAACGGTGGACAGAGGATTATGTTGAGCAGAAAGCATCCCAGCAAAGACATCAACTGATCCCAGGAGAGCTCTGGAGTGAGCTCTGCCCTGCTGAGGGACATGGGCCAGGCCCTTATTCTGTCCCATCAATATCTGATTGGACGTGGGTCACCACTGAACAAACTTGGACAAAGTAGGTGTCTTCTTCTGAGGGTGAGTCCTAGGGAGCACTCAGTCATGATCCATGAATAATCAACACCAAGTGGGAAATCAGTTTCTGAAGGTCCAGATGGGAACATCCAGGACACACACCAAAACAACACTCTGAAGACGGGCCATTGATCACAGTCTTGCTAATAACCTCCATTCATATCGGATTGCTCTAAATTTCAATAAGAAAACAAACTGGGACCAAGATCACCTTTGAGAAACCCAAGAAGCTCAAAACACTTTAAGACTGCTGCTTGAGCAGAGAGTGTGTGCACATTTTCAATGTACAATCAGAACAGAGAAGGACTGTCAACATATTTTAGCACTAAAATGTCAGATTTCATTAGAGTTAGTTGTTCCAGGAAAGCAAAGGGAAATAAAACACAGAGAAACACTAACAAAGACTCACATTACCATCCCCTTAAATACAATGACCATACATGGGAAGTTTACATTGAAAAAAAAGGAAATGTGCATTTTACACATTTCAGTGAATCAATATTCTCATCCACTAAGACCTCTCATCAATCATTCCTTGGTCAGACAACCCCACAAACAAGGAGGGCATCCAACTCATTTCTGGAGTTATTATTAATTTCAGGTGTTACGTGTTAGCCTGTCACAGTAAGCACTTTCACAGAGTACCCAGCAACATGCAGCAGCAATCCATTGCTAAATGTCGGGTTCTTAAATTTTCAACTGAGGATAATCACACCTAAATCAAGTGCCAGCAGAGGTCTTGTTTAACCATGACAAACCAAACAGTGTAACCTGTACTACAGCACTGCCTAGGTCAGAACCCAGTATTCTCCAGGACTAGGTTTACTGCTGCCCTTACTGACATGCAAGACATTTGGAAGTAAATTGATAATTGTGGGTGGGGACTTGCATAAGCCCATAGACTTACTTCCATGTCCAACTCGAGTAACAGCCACTTCGAACACAAATGATCATTAGCCTGGTAAATGGTAGATGTTTAATGAGGCAGAGAATCCTTGAATCCAAATCTAAGGCAACATGCCCTCAAAGAGAACACAGGTCACTGACCTTGATGCTCATTAACTCATGGTAATAACTGATACCACTAGGCCTTGATAACCTTGATAATGAATGCCAATGTCAGCTTTCATTTCACTTTCCTTCTCCAGAGGCTGGCTGCGGTCGAACTGTCACTCAGTAACTTTTCTAACTTGTTACTTTCTGTACCATTGGTGTTCTTCCTGCCTCATCCCTCCTCCTTTCTCAACTTACGTGCTCTCCTCAGTTCTCCTAATTTCTCTTTAGGTTTTCTTACTGGTGAGTTTAGGAAATCCTGTGGCTTAAATGGGATGTACAGTCCTATGGCTGCTGTATTCGCGCACTGGGGTCTGAGTTGCATGTCTTCCGCAAGCATTCCTATCAACACCACCTATTGTCATCCGCCCAATTTTATCCAGTCAGAGATCTGTGTACTACCCTCTTTTCTCTCTTTCTCTTACCTCAAATCTAACCCATTAATGGACCACATTTTCTGACCTTGAGAAGCACTTGAATTCTTAAAAGTTGGACTTAACTCTTCCGAAAGACTCCAGCTTAAAGCTTGCTGCAACTGCACCAATAATCTGTTTTCTACAAAAAGCTGACATTATATTTTAAGAATGGGAATCTTCTCCTTTGTTCAAGATCCTCCAAAAGTTTCTATAGGATTTAGGAGAAACAAAATTCAAACTCCTTACACTGACCTCTAAGGCAATATACGAACAACCTCATTTCTTTTGAATTCCACACTGCCTTTGGCTGCAGAAAGAATGGTTGTCTGCTGACTCCTCCTCACACGCAGCAATGTGTTTGCCCTTCACAAAGTCTTTTGAACTTACGGTAAACTCTGCCTGTAGTGCTCTTTTCAGGTCGTCTCCTGACTGGGCCCCTTACCACATCAAGCCTGGGTTCCAGTGCCACTTTGGCCGAGCACCTTCTTTTCCTGATCTTCCCTTCGTGGCCCTCCAGTCACACCATCTCTCCCAAAAGCCATATCGAAATTTATTATCACAGCACATAGAGTACCTGAAATCACTGCTTACATTTTTGTTGTTGTTGTTGCTGTTGTTGTTTGTGGTACTGAGAATTGAACCCAGGGCCTTTATACAACTACATCTCCAGCCCCTTTTTATTGTTTATTTTAAGATAGAATCTCACTAAGTCACTAAGTTGTCCCTACTGGGCTCAATGGAGATCTTCCTTCCTCAGATCCTCTTTAATTTTTGTAAGTCTTATGAAGGCAAGATCACTGTGTATTTAATCCTAGAACACAGATAGGTGCCTAGCTTAGACTAAAAACTCAGTAATTATTTGCTGAATAAAAAAGAGGTTACCATCTCTGATTAATCTCTTATATTTTATCATTTCACTAATAAAAAGAAAAAAATCTTGACATGACTCATATTTCCACGTAAGTATCTGTTCTGCATTATATTAAAATGTCATCAAACCTTTGGGCTCGTCCTTTGGTGAGAGTTATTTGATAAGCCACTTTGTCCAAAAATAATTGAGAAGAGAGAGGAAGAGGATGAAAATGGAATTATGTTATGTACATGTACTAACTCCCTGTGATGAACACAATCATTACGTGTTGCAAACATGCATTAATTTTAAAAAAATAATTAGACAATCATACTGCTTTCTTCTGATCACAGAGTTACATTATAATTCATTTTAGTTGGTAAAATTTAGATACTGTAATGAATACTACTATTAAGGGAAAATATGATTTCAAGAATCGCTTTCTCTAGAACCATCTTTGACCAACTCAACCATATTCTGACCCCTGCACAAGTTTAATATTTCACTCTTCAATTAAAACCAAATTACTATGAATTTATTGGTTTAACCCATAATCTTGTATATATAATTATCAAAATCTAATTTTGTTCCCAAACCAGATTTCACTTCTGAAATACTAAGATACTATTTAACTTTGTGACAAACTCTATTTTTGGTAAAACCTGGCCTTGGTGGCAACAGCTGTTACTGGTTTTTCTGTATATTTTCAGTGTTGTGCATTTAGATGCAAACTTGAATGGATTTTTATACAATTATAACACACCAGAAATACTACACCCACAAACATGCATTTCTGCAACTTGCTTTATTATTTTCACTTAATAAGGTATTGGGGATATGTTACTCATTTTTCTGTTACTGTAACAAACACTTGAGGTTAATTGGCTTTTAAAGAGAAAAGGTCTATTTTGGCTACAGCTTTGGAGGCTACTGTCCAGGATTGACTGGCCCTGTTGCTTTGGTCTGTGGTGGCATAGAGCGTGGTGAAATAAAGCCGTTCACTTCATGTCCAGGAATGAAAAGACAAGCAGACTGGAGTTCCATAATCCCTTTGAGATCACACCCCCAGGAACCAAAACCCTCCCACTGTGACCTACCTCAAAGTTTCTACCATCTCCTTATAGCACCAACCTGGGCACTATGCCTTTAACACATGGTTCTTTAAGAAAAAAATTAAATTCTAAACCATAGCAATAGAGATCATGTTATATCATTAAAAAGCAGAATACCTAATTACTTTCCTACAGATATATTTTATTTTATATATATTTCATAATTTCTCTATTACCTGTTTATAGATAGTTTGATTATTTTTCATTATTTTGCTATCATAAATTATGTAGCAGTGTTCATATCCAGAAATATCTTGTGGTAGGTAAGCTAATCTGCATCAATATGATTGGCTGGGAGACCCTGGCTGAGGCGACTAATAAATAAAGCACAGTTCTGAGTGTGTCTGGGTGCATCATGGAGGTGTGGCTTTCGGAACTATATCTGGTCCTTCTCCTTCTCCTTTATGGTACTGTTGCCCTTATTGGTAAAAGTGCAGTGAAAAGTTAGAAAGAAGAAAAAAAGGCATCATAAAAGTCTGGGCATGGTGGTTATGAAAATGGAAGAGTGTTCTGTGTTACAGGATGAGTCCTCATAGGAATATGCGTGGAAAGTTGGCGCTGTGCCCGTGGGTATAGTATAGTCCTCTTGGGTTTTCAATGATTTGAAAGAAAGCTTCATTGTTCCCTTTGTAACTGAAAATACGGAAACATTAAAAGACTTCTCTTAAGACAGAGAATTATGAAAGATGTGCTGTTACACTAGGGTCTTTCTCATTGTACATATTTCTCTTCAGATTCCTTTTGAGAATATTATGTAAAAGAACATCCTATGAGTATTTTGGCAGATTTTTTTTTTTTTTGTACCAGGGATTGAACTTGGGACCTTGCGCTTGTGAGGCAGGTGCTGGAACCACTAAGCTAAATCCCCAGCCCCTATTTTTGCAGATTTACACCAATATCTAAATATTAAAGGGATAGTATTCAATAGAAGATCAGAGAGCTGTAACTTCTCTTTGGATAATTTTTCTTCTTTATCCATTACAACCCTCTGATGATCTAATCAGTTATAATTTGATTATTATATTCAATATATCAAACTTTCAATGAAATTGCAAATGTTCTTATAAACATCCTTGCAAGGGGTCAATGTCCTCTTCTTTGTTAACACACCTGATTTTAGCCTGGCTGGCCTGTGTGTGAAGTCAAGAAATATTGTCTAAGCTAGCTCTTTAACCTTGTTTCTATTTACTACCTGCTTTTCAGCTGAGTGGCAATGAGGCCCAATGTAATGGGTGAAATAAGGGGTCTATTGGAAAGAGACTTTCTGGATAAGTTCATAGAGGACTTTCAAGTGGGGTCGCCCAACTTGCCCTCTTTCTCTTTGCCTGCATCTTCAGAAGCTATACTAAGAAAAGACGCAAAAATAAAGCTGTATAATATGGTAGAAAAGAGAAAGGGTGTAAGATTTTAGTGATTTTTATTAATCCACCACATCAATTCCACCTTCCTATGCGAGAAGAACAGAGAGACACTTTGTAGAGCATATTTTTATTTGCGGCTCTAGAAACTGTGCTGAAGAATAGAGTAGAAATTCTTACCAATTTTCCCTCTTTGATGATCTTCTAGAGCTTTTATGGAGGATGATCTACAAACAAAGACTTACCGATTTTTTTTTTTTTTGGTACCGGGGATCAAACTCGGATCCTTCGCTTGCGAGGCAGGCAGCAGAACCACTGAGCTAAATCCCTGGCCCATTACTGATTCATTTTTTAATCAGGTGAGTTTGAAGAAGGTCACCTACATGCACAACAAGATATTACACACTATAAAAATGAATTGTCATTCAAAATAGATTCAAAACAATAACAGTTCTTTTTCTTTTATTATCTCTGTAAAGTGTAAAAATAGATATTTGCTAAAATGTTGAGACTAAGTAGGCTAGTCTTACAGTACTGTGTCTTAGTTCAAAAACAATAAATCGAGGGCTGAGGATGTGACTCAGTGGTAGAGTACTTACTTGCCTAGTGTGCTCAAGGTCCTGAGTTCAACCAGCAGGACTGAAAAAAAAGGCTAAATATATATTTAGCATAAAATAGCCAGGCATGGCCATGTTTAAAAAGCTAATATCAAGAAGAAAGAGGTTATTTCTCGTTAGAGAAGTGGAGTTGTTGGCTGTTGACTCTTTTTAGTCAGTCAACCTTCTAACCTTTGTATTGGAGGCGACTAGTTTTCAAATTACAAATATCCCCTGCCCTGCTATTCTCTAGGCTTTGCCTTCCAGTTATTTTCATCTTAAACGGAGTTGTAGAGCCCTCAACTGATACTTTGAGACCCTGATAATTTTGTGGCCTTGTTGAAGACTGTTTGTACAGCCTCCTGGACTTAATTTGTTATTTGAAACTTTCCATTATTTCACACCTTTTTCTCAAACTTTCTAATTGGGTTATATTTTCCCAGTTGAAATTAGGACTGCCCCAAACCTTTGCCTTAATCAAAATCTCAGCCTCTTTTTAAAGATTAGAAGTACACAGTGCTTTGAAATAGATGCTGTTGTTTTTACAATCTTCCTAATTCCATTTTGAAGAGCAAAGTGGAATCTTAAAATATTTTCATACCCAATTTCCATGCCCCATTTTTACTTACAAAAAATTCCTACAAAAAAATATTTTGGAGAATATTTATGTTTTTTAAATATTTAGCAGACATCGTGATAATTATCTATGAACTATTAAATGAATTTTATGATTTGTGACTAAGACTATTTCAAACTTCATCTTTTCCCCAGATAGAAAAAGTCATATTACTGCCATAGAGCACATGACCAAACAGTTACTCAGAACTATGCTAGTCTAAACCCAGGTACTTCTTTCTCACTGGAGAAAACAAAGAAGAAAAACACTAGCTGCTCTTACAAGATCAGAGCAGCTAAATGTTACTCCAAGACCAAAAGCTCTTGTTCTAGCCTCTTAAAGATTGAGAATAGATATTTTAAATTACTATAACTTGATGTACTTGATTTGCCATTATTTCCATTTTCTGAAAAATCTAAAGAAAAATAATATCATATCTCATGAGTTCCACTGTCTTTCCCTGAACCCTTCAGTGTTTAAGTTCCCTTCAAGAGCACACATTAATTGTCACGGTATACAGTACATCTTTCCATTCAAGGGGATTGCTGTTTCTGTGTGTGTCTGCTCAATGCATCGTGTTGCTAGAATGCAAACTGCTTGGGATAATTAGTGATTTCACAATATTGTATCAAACCCAAACTGAGAAATTGTCAGCCAAAGAAAATCCCAAAATAGGTTCATATTTTAAAGGGAACATTATCACAAGAAGTGAAAGAATTTCTACATATCTTAACTTTGGCCATCTCCCACCATTGTAATTACTCCACTTGTTCTTTAAAAAGAGCCATTATCTCTCTAACCAAGAAATCCTTTAGGGGTCTCTTTCTATTGATATATTTTCTGTACAAAAAGATCAAAATGTTTAATAAAATAAAAGATTAAATAATCTATCATTTGCTTTGAGTAGCTTTTCCTTCATACTCAATGCTTAACTATACAAACATACAAACACTTTAGTTTTAAAGTTATATGACCATGGAAGGTTAATGATAACAATTAAGAAAAGGTTAATTTCAAGAAAAGTTTGCAGTGAACAAAGTAAGTTTGAATTCCAAAAAATCTAGTGTGTACTTTACATGTATATATAAATTTGGACTGGTGACATTTCTAGTGATCAATTGCCACTGGTGGCTTCCAGCTTCTGCATTGCTCCATTAGGAATACATCAGCAAACACTACAGGCAAGGTCATCATTTTCACAGAGTTTACATTCTATTGTGGAAAGCTATGTAACATTTCAAAAGTAACATATAGAAAAAAGTCACATAAATTTAAAATGCTCTGAATAAAAATTAAAAGGTGCTCTGCAGATAAAGCATTTAGCCTATCACCTGAATGAGATAAACAGGCATACAATGATGAAAAGCCTGTAACAGAGAGCTCTTACAATCAACCTAAGACAAAATAAGCCTGCTTGTCCATGCAGCAACAACAGAAGGATAACAGCATTCAAGCAAAAGGAGCAGTGAAGGGGAATGGTACAGGAAGTGGTTAGAGGTACGAACCAGAACACATCATGCAGGACTTTGAAAATCAAGACGAAGAATGTGAGGGATGGACAGAGGAAAAAGTGCCCAGGAGACAAAAATAACAATTGGAAATCCTATGGAACTATGCCCTCCACTTGACAAAAGAAGAGATGAATTCTTTCCAAACCTTGAAACAAAACCTCAAATATCAGATCCTGATGGCTCTATTTTCCTGCTACTAAAAAATCAAATTTACTTTGGACGAGTTAATCTAGTGTCTATATTTTCATGCAAAATGTCAACCATTTAATTCACAATCTCAAGGAACACCATAAGTTAGAACAATTCACCATTAGGTAAGGGGGAAGACAAGATAAAGGAAGCCTCTCAGTTATAAAATAGCCTTTTGATCAAGGGGTAGCAAGAAAGATATAAAAAATGTTTTAAAAGTTATGAAAAAATATAGAAGACATGTGGAAAAAAATAACATGATCTAAATGAATATCACTGGAGTTCTAGAAAAGGATTTGGAATTGGATGTGGGTTTCATTGTCTTAATGATTTTCTTCAAATTCTCACTTTTTTATTATTTGCAAAAAATATATAGACTATTACCTCACATAAAATATGAAAGTCAACCCCAGATTGCAGAGTTTAATGTAAATACCAAAATCACAAAATAACTAGAATAAAAGGAGCCAACAAATATTTATCTATTTCTAATCATAAGTGGGAAATCCCAAACCATTAAGAATAGGTCACTGTATTTTCCCCACAAAGATTCTTTTCTTATGAAAAACACCACATCTAAAGTTCAAAGGCTATGACTAAGTGAGAAAATAGCTAAGCTATTTTCAAGCCCAGCCTTGGCAATTTAGTGACTATTATGGTTTGTATCTAGATGTCCCCCCAAAGTTTCATGGAATCAAAGGTGGGACCTTTGGAAGGCGATTGGATTTTGGGGTGGTACACCTGGCTTAATGTTAGGGGGTGGCACCTGTTAGCACAGATGGGTCATTGAGGGTGTGGCCTAGGAAGGCTGATCTCCAACCCTGGCTCCTCCCTAAGGTCTCTGCTTCCTGTGTGCCATTCCCAAAGCAGTTCTCCTCTGCCACCTGCCCCTGCCATGCCAGCCTACCTTGGAACTAGCCAACCATGGACCGAAATTTCTACCAACTGTGAGCTAAAATAAATCTCTTCTCCTTTAAGGGCCATGTGTTGGGTATTTTCTCCAATGGATGAGAAAAATGACAAAGACACTGACTTGAGGAGATCTTGTCTCAAAATAAAAATAAAAGAGGATTGAGGATATAGCTCAGTGTGATGGGCCTGGTTTCAATTCCAAGTACCACAAAAAAAGGAAAGGAGAGAGAGAGAGAGAGAGAGAGAGAGAGGGAGAGAGAGAAGAAAATAGCTGAACTATCTATATGATGGAAATATATGCAGTATTTCATAAGCCCATTTAATGACACGGAAAATGCTTGTAACTTGTACTTATATTTAAATTAGTTTATTACCTTTCCCTCTTGGTGAATATAGAGTAACAGGACTGGATTCACCCTGATACATTATGCAACAAGAATATCAGAAAAATTACCTGAAGCAAGAGTTTCAGATACTGGACCATTGGGGTCACAGTAGTGCAGCTCCCTGGAGATCAGGACTGAGCTCAGGGGCCCTGCAGTCCTCCCAGCTGAATGCTTGAGTGTGGTTTCCAGACTGCACTGAAGGCAGAGGGAAGCCAGAGAGAGCCTATGATCTCACCAGGTGGAGAAAACAGAGCACAGAATACAAGGTAGCCAAAAGAGAGTGAGGAGACCACGCAGAAAGAGAACAGTGGGGTTCTGCAGAGGAGAGGAGACTCTTCAAAGCTTTAGCTGTGGGTCATGTGTACATATGTGAGCAAAAGCTACAGAGGGCATGGAGAAAAAACTTTGGAATGCAGTAGGAAGAACATGTGATCATGAGAACATAGGCAAATCCCAATAGGAGGAAATCCTACAGAATACCAACCAGTACTCCAAAGCCATGTAGGTAATCAAAACAAGCAAAGTCAAAGACACTTTCATAGTCCAGAGAGGACTAAGTGTATGTGACTGCTATGTGTGATATGGTATCTTGTTTAAGATCATGGGACAGAAAAAAGATGTTAAGTAAATACTGAAAACTTAAAACATGGCCTTCAGTTAATAAGAATGTATTGATGTTAGTCCATTAATTGTAACCAATGTATCATTTGAATATAAGATGCTATTAAAAAAGAATTTGGAGAGGCTGGGGATTTAGCTCAGTGGTTCTGCTACCTGCCTTGCAAACCCAAGGACCCAAGTTTGATCTCCAGTACCAATAAAAAAAAAGAATTTGGAGGGCCAGGGATTTAGCTCAGTGGTACTGCCACTTGCCTCAAAAACACAAGGTCCTGAGTTCGATCCCCAGTATCAAAAAATTTTTTTAAATAAAGATAAAAAAGAATTTGGATATATGAGAATTCTGTATTATTTAGATAAATTTTATGTGTAAGACTGTTCTAAAAATTTTGTCTATTTTAAAAATGTATTGGATGGGAGCTGAGGATTTAGAATAGTGCAGCCGCCTGCCTTGCAAGAGCAAGGTCCAGAGTTCGATCCCCAGTACTGGAAAAAAAATATATTGGATGGGATCAATAGTATGTTAAACACTGGAGATAAAAACTATTCAACTTGAAGTCATAGTAATAAAAGCAATCCAAAAATCAGACAGGAGAATAGCAGAAGTGGTCTCATATATGTATCAATGGAATCCCAGACAGTAGGAGGGAGACTAAAGGGAGACACATCTTTCAAGGAACAATGGCCAATAATTTTCCTAATTTTGATGAAAACTATTAATATACAAATCCTTGAAGCTGGGAACTCATAAAATGGCACTTTATGACCTCATTGCTAAAAACCCAGCTATAAGGAGAAAAATTTTAAAGAACCTGGTCTTAAACATATAGTAGCTTGAAGAGGAGCACAGATTAGAACTACCACAGATTCCGTGGCAGAAACTATGTATGGCATACACAGGAGACAGTGGAGAGGCACCTGAAAATGCTGAAAGGGAAAAAAGAAAAAGTAAATACTGTATAAGTTTTAATAATACAGGAAGAAAATCAGTAACAGTTGCAATAGTAACAAAAAATAGTGAAATACTTAGGGCAGACATCTGTCAAAATATAGACACTGAAGAATACATAAAGTAAAAAAATTCTCATCCCAAGTTCACAATATGTGGTATGATCGACATGTTTGTATTTCACCCAAATTCACACATAGAAACCCAATCATCAAGGTGAAGGTATCAGAAAATGGAGCCCTTAGAAGGAGATTCTTTCAAGAGGATTTTAGTCCCCTTAAAAAAGGAATCTGAAAAAATTCCTTTTCTTTTCCACCATGTGAACAGCTAAGTATCATCTACAAGCCACATATTAGTCCCTGCTCAGACCCCACGTCTTCCAATGACTTGATATGTATTTGGCCCCCTATCATCCAGACCGTGAGAAATTAATTTCTGTTGTATATAAGCTTCCAAGTCCATGATATTTTGTTATAGCAGCCTGAATGAACTAAAACAATATGGAAGTCTCAATATTGCTAATATAGAAATTCTTCTCAAATTAATACATACAGTTAATGTAATCCTAATGAAAATCCCAGTAGCTCCTTTGGGAAAGCTGATAAGCTGACCCTGAAACATCTGAGGAGGTACAAAGTACTTAGAATAGCCAATGAGGACTGAAAAAGAATAAAAGCACTAGACAACCTGCAGTCTCTGACTATTCTCACTGCAGCAAGCAAGGCACCCTGGTGCTGGCTTAAAAGTAGACAAATAGAGCAATGAATTAAACAGAGAATCCAGAAATCGATCCACACACATACAGTTGTGTGTGTGTGTGTGTGTGTGTGTGTGTGTATTTTATATAACAGCTTTATTGGGACATTTTTCACATACTATGCAATCCATATACTTAAAGTGTAAAATTCAGTGCATTTTCACAAATCCAGAATTCTGCAACCATTGCCACGATCAATTTCCAACATTTTCAGGCGACAAAAGAAACACCTATTGGAATCATTCCTCACCTATCTCCAACTTCTCAGGTCCTAAGCAAGCACAAATATACCTTCTATACTTATGGGCTTGCCCATTATAGATATTTCATATAAACAGAACCATACACTATATGACCTTTGGTGTATGGCTTTTTGAATTTAGAATAATGTTTTCAAATTTCATCCAGGTTGAATTATATGCATTAGACTAAGTTCTCCAGAGAATTCAACAGGAAATTATATATACTACAAAAAATTATCTCACATGATAGCAGAGGCTGAGAAGTCTAGGATCTGCAGTCAGCAAGCTGGAGGCCCAGGACAATTGATGGTGTAGGTCCAGTGGAGTCACCAGACCTGAAAACCAAAAGAGATAATGATGGAAGCACCATTCCAAACCCAAATCTGAAGGCAATGGAAGAGTGAGGTTCCAGCTGCAAGACAGTCAAGTAAAGATAAAAAATTACTTCTTCTACTCAGGACTGGATTCAGTCCAATCAAACTAGGGAGGCAAGACTGCTTTATCTAGTCTACTTAGTCAAATGCTAATCCCATTCAGAAGCATCTCCACAGACACACTCAGAAATAATGTTTAACCAAATGTCTGCATATTCATGTCCCAGTTAAGTGGACATATAAAATTAACTATCAACACCTCTACCCTTTGTCAACCTGACACCCATGCATATTTCCTTGTATCAGTCCTAACCTTCAAATAAAGACAATTACAAGGCCCTAGTTCCACCTAATATGACACTGGAAACACACTGGCCCCTTCACCAGGCAAGGTAAAATTCTTGACTGATGTTTATTTTTTAATTATATCTTGTATTAAAATTGCCATGATATAAAATTAATAATATTTATATATTATGGTATAATTTTAGTATCTCTTATGTTACAAGGTAAGGAGATAAATGAGAGAAGAAAACGAAAGTATTTGCTAGATATAGATATAAAGATGTGGACATACATATATATGTATATATTCATAACAATATAAGGAGGAATATTCAGGACTGTCACAGTACTTGATTCTGTGACTGGACATGTGGTTATATCTGGTATTTACAAGTATCTTCTTTTACTTCCCATTTGGTGTTATTGTGTTGACTTAATCACAAGACGACTGTGTCAACACTAAGAGACACCTTCAGAGATCACCCATCTTCCAGACACTCTTTCTTACCTCTGTTGAGCAGTAGTAGCCTAATTTCTCCTTGAAAACAAGGATCAATTGCCCCAGCCAACAGTTACTTCCTTCTTTGCCTGTTGAGTTAAAGAACTGAGCAGACAAAGTCTCCAGGTCTATAAAATGTGTGTTTCCTGGCAGAAGCTTGCCTTCACTGCTACTAAGACTTGTAGGCTAGCAGAGTATTCGTTCATGAAAAAAGAAAGCAAAACATCCTACTAATGGGTCAATAGGAGTAATAGTGGGTAGTGCCTCTCCCATTTCCACCCCCTGATTCCTGCTTCTGTGAATCCTGGCTGTGGGAGTCAAAACATCACCGATCGGACACTGAGCCAGGAGATATACTCCTGTATGGAGAACCTTGCCCGGGACCTGCAAAGTACTACTCTTGTCTGGTACTCTATCTCTTAAAATGATCATTTCACCATTCCACCAAACTATCTGCTTCACAATGGAGGAGAACATGGTGAGACCAGTGAATTCCATGAGCATGGGACCACTGCTGCTTTTCATTTGCTTGAAATGATTTCCTGAACAAAAACTAAAACAGTACGCAATGCCGTGATGTTGGCTAAAGAGTTATGAGGCCACCGATGATTGTTTTGATAGAAGAATTTCAGTTTAAGTAGGTAAATCCATGCTCAGCATAACTATCTTTTTCAATAAGCAGAAGATTTTTTTCCTTCCCAGTATGCAAGTGGTCCAGTGTAATCAACACGCCACCAGGCAGCAGCCTGATCACACCAGGGAAGGGTGTCATGTCTGGGACTCAGCATTAGTCTCTGCTGTTAGTAGATTGGGAATATTTAGGCCCACACTGCTGAGTAAAAGTCAATGCCGTTAAGTAAATGCCTAATATTCACCCTTGCCACCATGAGAACTTTGTTCATGGACCCCCTGGGCAGTGTTAGTTACAATTACAGAAACAAAAGCTAACAAATCAGGTTAATTTAGCTCCTCAATTATTAAAATATTCCTCTGTTATGATCACCCTTTGGTGATCATTCATGTGGGAAACAAATATCTTTAATTTTTTGCACATTCACAGAGGTCTACTTACATAACTCTCACCCAGATTTCCTTGTCACCAATTTTCCAATCATGTTTTTTGCTGAGTCCCTGTGCCATCCACTCAAACTATTGGCTACAGCCCACGACTTGGTACATAATTGCATGCCTGGCCATACCTCCTTTTAAGCAAAGTACAGCGAGGCACACATTTGAATCACTGCTTACTGAGAGGACTTCCCTTCACATTGCACTTCAGGGACATCTTAGAAAAACGCTATTCTGCCTCAGCTATTTACTTTTTGGCATTTCTACAGTCAAGTTAATAGGTAAAATTAACATCCACAATAGCATGTGTCAGTATTTTCCATCATTGCTGAGTAATATTCTACTATATAGAAATGCCACATTTTGGCATTCAATTGATAGGCGTTTGAATTATTCTTATTTTTCAGCTGTTATTAACAATGCTTCTGTTAATATTCAAATACAGTTTTTGTGTGGACATATGTTTTATTTCTCTAAGATATATACTTAGGGATAGAATAGCTGAGCCATATGGTACCTTGATGTTTAACTTTAAAAAACTTGCTACACCATTTTCTGGTGTATCTGTACCATTTCATACACCTGCCACCAGTGTATAAAAGTTCCGATTTCTCTATATCCTCAAAAACACTAATATTGTCTTATTCAATATATCCATCTCACTGGCTGCAAAGAGATAGCTTATTATGGTTTAAATTTTTATTTCCCTGATGGAGAATGTTGTCGAGCATCTTATTTGTACCTATTCTTTGGAGAAATGTCTGTTCAAGTCTCTTTCTTATTTTAATTGAGTTATTTGCCTTTTTGTCATGGAGTTGTAAAAGTTTCTTACACATTTAAACACTATACTACTATATAAGGGTTACCAGATACAAGATTTGCAAATATTTCCCCTTGTGTAGATTTCCTTTTCAACTGGTAAATTTTGAAGCATATTTTTTCACAAATTTTATAAAGTCCAATTTATCTACTTTTGTATCATTTGCCTTGTTTAAGAAGTTACTGCCAATTCCAAGTACATGCAGATTTACTCCTTTATCTTCTTCTAAGTTTTTCATAGCTCTAGAATTTATGTCCTCAACTCATTTCAAATTATTTTTCTGTAGGGCTTGAAATAGGGTTTTAAATTCTTCCTTTTACTTGTTAATGTTCAGTTATCCCTGCACCATTTGTTGAAAGGATTATTCATTCCCCATTGAGTTGTCTTGGCACCTTTTTCAAAATTCAACTGAATATAAAAAAACTAAACTTAATGGACAAATACAGTACACTTCACCCACAACAGCAGAATATACATTTTCTTAGTGCACAGAAAATTTTTCCAGCATAGATTAACCATTAAGCAAAAAATAAGAGTTATTGAATTTTAAAAGATTGAAAGTTTCTGTATCATCTTCTGAACAGGACTGGAATAAATCTGGAAATTAAAAACAGAGTAGGGCTGGGGATTTAGTTCAGTGGTTCCACCGCCTGCTTCGCAAATGCAACGACCCGAGTTCGATCCCTGGCACAAAAAAAAGAAGAAAAAAAACAGAATAAATACTAGAAAATTTATGATACATCAGAATTTGCAGTAGACAGAAAAACAGTTTACAAGGGGAAATTTATAGCTATGAATCTCATATTGTAAAGAAGAACAACCTCACTTTACATCACAAGAAACTATAAAAAGAACATCAAACTAACCTCAAAAGATAGCAAAGAGAGGAAATGATAATTATTGGAATAAAGATTAATTGAACAGAGAATAGGAACACAAAAAGCACAATGAAAAGAAAAAAATTTGGTTCTCTGAAAAATCAGTGGAGTTGACAAACCTTTATCAAACTAAGACTCAAAGAGAGATGATGTAAATAACAAAAATCAGAAATAAAGTTTGAATGCCATTATGAACATTAAAATCAAAAAAGGTTTTAAGAGAATACTATGGATGCTAAAAAAAACTGACAACCTAAATGAAATTGAGAAATTTCTAGAAACATACAAATTACTAGATCTTATTGAAGCAAAATGAGAAAATCTGAACAGATCTATAACAAGGAAAGAGATTGAATAGATACCTAAAATCTTTCAAATAACAGAAAGAAAGCATTAATAATGAATTCTCCTAAAGATTGTAAGAAAAATCAATGTTGGTCTTTCTCCACCTCTTTCAAACAAAGGAAAAAAAGAATATTTTAAAACCCATTCATGAGGCCAAAATTATACTGATACCAAAGTCAAGTAAAGAAATCAAAATAAAAGGAATAACAAAAAATATAGAAGCAGAAATCCTAAATGAGAAACAAAAGAAAGCTAACAAGCTGAGCTCACTATCATATTAAAAGAATTATACATCATAACTAGGTAGGATTCATGTCAGGATTGTAAGGGCCATTTAAGCAATTAATCAGTGTATTACATCACATTGACAGAACAAATAAAACATAACACATGATTCTCTCAACTGATGCCAAAGAAGTATTTGACCAAGTTTAAGACCATTTTATGATAAAAACACTCAGAAAATTAGGGATGGAAATGATGCTCCACAAAATAATAAAGCATTTATGAAAAACTCATGGATAATGTCATGGAAAGTGTTGACCAATTAGAATATCAAGAACAGCTGTAGGATGGGGACTTTTAGCACTGCTTTACAATACCACACTGGAGGTTCTAGTCAGAGCAATTAGGCAAGAAAGAGAAATAAAAAGAATCCAAACTGGAAAGAAGTAAGCTATATCTAGTTGCAGATACCATTATCCACATAGAGAAAATAACCCCAAATTCACGAAGTTTAAATATATATATACAAGATCAACACATATGAAAAAATAAGATGTATTTTTATATGTCACCAATGAATAATATGAAATGAAAATTAAGAAGACAGGTCCATAGTTGGTAAGGATCAGGGATGGGGAAAGAAATGAGGAATGATTTGTGATGATGGAAATCTTCCATATCATGTTTGGAATAGTGGTTATACAAGTATATTTTGATGACTCTATGAATTATACATGTTAAAACTGATGATTTTCTTGTATATGTTATACCACAAAAAACTTTAAAAAATAGATTTTAAGATAAAATGCATATTTAAAAACCTCCTTTTTAAATATTCAAATATAGCCAGGCAAGGTGGCGTACACCTGTAATCTCAGCACTCTGGAGGCTGAGGTAGGAGAATCACAAGTTCCAGGACAGCCTGAGCTACATAGTGAGTTCAAGTTCAGCCTGAACTACACAGGGTGATCCTGTCTCAAAATATCAAAAACTTGAGGCCAGGGATTTACTTCAGTGGTTCTGCCACCTGCCTCGCAAACACAAGATTGCAAGTTCGATCCCCAGTGCTAAAATGAGCTAACTAAATAAATAATAATAAAATTTTTACATAAATATTCTAATATATAGGAAGGATACAAAATGATGGGCAAGGGGTGGATTGTGAGCGATTTATACTGTTTTATATCTACTTCATTTAATTTACATTGTTGAAAGTGTACATGCATTAATCTTATAGTCAGAAAAATGCTATTTCAAATATATCAAAAGATGATAAAAGCATGATACTTTATAAATTTATTTAAGTATTAACTTTTCAAAGTATTGGCACTCAGTGGTACAGATCAACTTTCAACAAAGGCAGATAAAGAGTTATAGTACAATATTCTGAGCTGACATTCAGCATTTAACACCCATTTCACATGATTTCCATAAAATTCTTCACACTAGGAGTTCATTTTTATATGGATGCTACTGAAATGACTCCAGAAACAGAACATAACTGAAAATCCAAAAACTACGTCCAGTAAAACTGTCTGGTGTGTTTGAGAAGAAATCTGGAGAGCTGTTTGACCACCACAGGTCTATCTAAATTTGTAAACCAGTGAAATAGTAACAAGACGATCGTAAAGGACCCAGTAAACCAACTACTAGTGATGGACAGATGGAGAAGTATTAAGTTGGCATGGGAATTAATGGCCAAGCCCCATGTAGTCCTTGGTTTTATGAAGATTTCCTGGCAGAAGGGGAGAGAGCTTACTGAGAATGTTGCTGAAGACAGACTAGACATTAGCTATCAGGAAAGATGAATGCTGGCATGATAGAGTTCCAGGACTGAGGCTAGCTCAAATACAATTTAGCATCACACTATGAAATCCTAGCATTAGTAGGCTGGTTTTGGAGAGAAAAATAACAGCCCATTTAGTAAATTCAGTAAAAATATAGGAAACCAATTCTTCTAGGTGCTAATACTGTCTAGAAGACACAGTCAAGAACCGCATGGCTCCAGGCATAAACTATCAATCCTTGGTGCCTGGGGAAAGAATAAATGCATTCTTATTTTGCCATAATGGACAATAAAGTCCTTTGAAAAATTTCCTTAAGTTCTGGGACAAAATATATAATGAAAAGCAGCTTCTATGGATAGAGTGCTATGGTATACGCATAACAAGAGAATGTATATGCATTAACTCTACACACTTTAATCATCCAAACCTCCTGTGAGTTTGTGATAGTTGAATTAATTAGAAGTCCAACTTCAGACATGTCTCTATGAACTTTTTCCAGGGTCCCGCTTCTTCCCATGCACTTAGCTGGGAAAACGTGAGTCAGCCTGTGGTTGGCATGAAGACAGCAGGGAGCAGAGAGTGAGTACAATGTCCCATGCACACACCATATAAAACCTATTGGCTCCAGTGAGTTCTTCAGAATGATTCTGCCTTCATTTCCATGTAGGAATAGTCAGGTTAAGCTCACAATCAAACAAGATTTTCCTTCTACAAATTTATTACATGTGGCTGCTTTTTTCCTACATAACAGAGCTGGTAAAAGATGAAGATGAGTCTTCCTGGGTTGAAACCTATATTCTTTCCATTACACGGAGTACAATGGAAAGAGTTAGCTCATCTAGCTCAAGATCCATCTAGCTGCTGAACAGGCATAATGAATCCTGCCCCACAGGGCGGTAAGAACTCAGCTACACATTTTTAAAAAGAATTCTACCATAATGCTGACATATAACAGGTACTTGGGTTATGGCAGTTGTTCTCAATGTTACTTTCCTTCATCAGTGCCTTTTAGAGCCATCATTGTGATGGTCATTCGGGAAGTTTCCCTTGGAGGAAAGCACCTAGGTAATCAACAGACAGGCTTGGCACAGGGGGCTTGAGTCTGTTGCCATTCCTAGCCCCCAAGTCCTGTTTCATGTCAGTGGTCAGCAGATCTCTGAGCCCATCTCTGACTGCTGGCTTCCATGTGTTACTTTCCGAATCCCTCTCAAGTTCTCTTACCTTCTTTGCTCCATATCATGCCCTGAACTGCACCTCCCCAAGTGGGTTGTGCTTTGTTTATGAGGAGAAGTAGCAAAATAGCGTAGGCATGAATCAATCATTTTAATTTATTTTTTCACATGTTTTTGAAAAGGAGAAAATGAAGGAGAGATTCATGACCACACTTACCTTGTATGCTCAGCAGAGTTAACATCAATTATTGCTGCTTCTCAAATGAGAAAGTCCTACAGAAACAGAGCGGGAGGGAGAGAGGGAGAGAGGGAGGGAGAGAGAGAAAGAGAGAGAGAGAGGTGATCGCCTTTTTACCCTAAACATAGTTTTTCAAATCCAGTGTGTGATACATTAGACCTTTCACTTTGAGCTTTTACTGGCAACAGTACTAAAACAACCTTCTGAATAGCTACCACTGCTGAATTTTAAAATCTCCTGGCCTGCCCAGAGCCACATTTTAAAGATACATCAATATATGTTTGGTTCACTCAAAATTCAGGAACCTTATTCTTTTTAATAGACACTAATTTTACTAATATAAAACAACATGTCCCAGCATGACTATAAAGAGATAAAATTTACATCAATCACAGGAGAGAAGTAGAAACAGATAAATATAGATTTTTGAAGAAAGATTTATCAGCCTAAGCCAGTTTTATTTCATCCCCTTTTTCTCTTGAGGACTCTATTGCTAAGTGAAATTAACTGAATAAAGTGAGATTCAATGATTTTACTAAGTAATTTCTTTAATTACTGCTTGTATAATAGTACCTCATAGAAGACCTCTGTGGCATTTTGACAACATTTTCTGCTGGATGTATCTACCCTGGTGCCCTCAGTTCCTGTAAATTAATAGATTTCCCTCTCTGCAAGCACACATCCTGTTCATTTACCACTCAGATCTCAGCGTAGGAATATTTTGCATAACAGAATTTCTTCAGTCTCATCAGCTGGCACAAGGAATTGCACATTCCAAGGAAGAAAGCAATGTTTATTTTTCTAAACCATAGCCCAGATAGCTACCATAACTCTGTTATTCTCTTTTCACCTTGTTTAGAGTCCTCTGACAGGTGTCTGTGTCCTCCGGTGCATTTGTTTGCTCTTCGGGGATTCTTCTAATGGGACTTCACTTGACAACTGGGACTCCAACTGGAAAACTCTTGGTCCAGGATCAGCAGCCTCTCCCTGGACCTTTTCCCACAATCATACCAGGAGGTGGAGTCCAAAGTGGTCTCATCATCACAGTGACCAGGCTGGATCGGCCAAAGTTTATTAATGGGCATCAGGTATTACACACAAAGCAAACAAAAACTGCAATGCAAAGTCACCTAAGGACACTCGATCCTCTGAGATTTAAATAAAATTGGCTTGAGTCCTTATTCCACATCCTGTGGGACATGCCTAGCTTTCTTCAGAATTTCTGCAAAATACCAGAGTCTCATGTTCTTCTAGTCATATCTGGCTTCAAATTCTTTTTTTTTTTTTTGCTGGATGCTTGATCTCAGTTTATTTTGTGTGTATCTCCCCATCCTGTGGGCATTTTCTTTCTTCTGTTCCAGACAGGGAATTCAGCGGTTTTTTTAACACCCTGCCCCCCAAACATGGAATTTTTGGGGGAAGTGGATTTTCATGAAGTCTTGGATATGGTTATTGCAAATAAACTCAATTAAACAAGCAGTGGACAGTAAGCATCCTTGTTCTTACCAGTTGCTCAGGCACCCAGACCTTTCGGCTTTCTCTCTAGCCACATTTTTCCTTTGCTCTGCTCCTGTCTTGTTCTATCTTGAACTCTTCTTGACTTCAGCTTGTTCCCACTTTCATGTTCATGTCAATTCTTGGGCAAAATACTTTCATGTTACAGTCTCCATAATTGTCCTGGAAGTCCACCAAGCCAGGGCATTCCTCTTACTTGAGGCAGTCTCTGCTATTGACAGCACAGCTGTCTAAAACTGGAGGGAAGATATTTTCTTTCTTGAATCATAAGGAAGAATCAATGATGCACAGACTGGGGTGGAAAACTGTTCTTCTCAGAGGTAAAAACATTTCCCTGAGCAAAATATTTAAACTGTTTTCTATTTGTTCAGTTCTCACTCACTTTCAGTTCTCACTCCAGAAGGACCTTCCTTTGCATAAATTTATTTTACAATTTTAATTGACAAATAAGGATTACATATATATATATATATATATATATATATATATATATGTATGTATGTGCAGGCGTAGCTAATTGTTATGTACAGAACTTCACTTACTGTTAGAAAGCTTTTCCATTAAAAGACACCATACCTGACACCCACAACTTAAAAGGAGGAGGAGGAGAGGTTTAATTTGGCTCATGTTTTAGGGGATTCAGTCTGTAGCAAACTGGCTCCATGGCAGGAACACCATGGCAAAAAGGCATGGGGGATCAACAATGCTTAGTTGGTGGTGTCCAGAAAGCAGACCAGGGAACAAGTGTCAGAGAGGAAGGGGGCCAAAGCCCAACACACAGATTGCCAAGGCTATACCTCCATGGCCCACCTGGAGTGGGCTCCATCAATCTCCTATTTAGATCCCAAAACCAGTCAAATTAACGCTCCACTCTAAGCCACACACACCTATCATTCTTAGTGGGAAATCACTTAAAATCTACCCTTCTAACAATTTTGGAGTATACATGATCATGGTAGCATTTTGCTAAAAACTCGCCAGTGATTCTTCATCTCCCTTGGATAAATCCCTAACACCTCACTGAGACTCCTCTCGCTAAGAATTATCAACTGTACTCAGCAGTCTAATCTGTTCTCTTCCCTGTCCTTCATGGCTCACCGATCTCTATCTTGACTTAGCTGGGCCTCTCTTCAGCCCTGCTTCTCGAGCTTCAAAGTGGATATAAAACACCAGGCGAATTCTGTTTCAGTATGGCTAGGGGACCCCTGATGAGCTTCATTTCTGACAGGTTCCCCATGGTTCTGATACTATGATTTGTCAAACGTCTGATATGCATCTTCCATGACATCCTGGAGCTGCAACGCTTCTATAAACTTGAATATTTGACTTCCTGTTAATCCTATGGTCTCCTCCATAAGTTTCCCAAAATAAGGGGATTTTTGTTTTGTTTTGGTTTGTTTTCTTTTAGTTTAGTTTAGTTTTGGTTTGATTTGCTTTGCTTTGCTCTGCTTTGCTTTGCTTAAGTTATCTGGGGTCAGCTCTTACTGCTTTCAACAAAGAAACACTTTACCACACTTTGATTTGAGTAAGTTACATATTATCCAATATACAAATCTGTTCCAAGATAGATTACGAGTTCCATGAGAGCAGGTAATAAGTTTGCTTTAATCACAGATTTAACCCTGGGATTTGGGCCAATATGTGACACATGTTAAATCCTCAAAATAATCATGAGTTGATTGGTGAAAGGCCATCGAAAATCTAATGAGCTGAGCCAAAATGCCTTAAATGGAACCTGAAAATATTCCTTAATTCTACTTCTCTTTAGTTCTCTGTAAAGTGGGGACCTCTCTTTCCAACTTGTCTAGGTATCAGCTACCTAGTTCAAAAGCTCCCCAACTCACTCGTACTGCATGGCAGACAATGGCAGACAGGGTCCTTGGGAAGCCGAAGCACTGTTAGCCACAGACCTGCTAATGCAACCTCACTTAAATCTATCTGAAAAGGAACATGGGATGAGCACCCAGCACACAGAAAGAGGCCTTTGGACATCTCCAATAAATAACCATGAACCAGTGAATATAAAGCTCTTCCTAAATCAGCCCCTGGGAAAGAAAGATAAAGCATCCCCCCTCCTTTCGTACACATCCTTCCTTGAAAGAAGATAATGCCTTCTTCTACTAGCCAAGGAGAAAAAGAGACGAAGGGAAGGATCCCATCCCAAATGCCAATATTCTGTATTATCTTAACCAACTGTGATTCATAAGCAGATCTTTTTCCACTGAGGTGTAGCTGTTCCCTTGGGAGGGGATATGAGCATTATATCTGGCAATTTTAATTCTCACTTCCCCAAGGAATTTCTCAATACTATCTCTGCCTTTATGTCTGGTCCTCAGACTCATAAACTTCATAAAAGTGTGAAATGTGTAGAATTGGAACCAAATTGATCCCAATTATTCAAAATACCCTCATCAAAAACTTTACTCCCTATTCTGTTTCCCAGATCAAATTATCTTCACACAGTTAGGTACTAAGGTATACCAGGGCAGAGTCTGTGATGAACACTACAAAGTAACATCAATTACACCGAACAAAATGATGTTAGAAGCATGATGGTGCCTAACTGTAAACTATCTGGAACACCCCATGGCATAGTTCTAGCAAAACGAATTAAAGTCTACCTTATAGTGAACTCTTCTATTTATACATTATAAATAAAATTTGCATCTAACATTCTTCCTTTCACTGTTTCATAAAGAGTTTTCTCAGCTCCTGAACATAGTCTTCCAACAATCGCCATACTTAGCATCATCTTCCCCTATCAATGTTTCATCATGTGAGGCTCTCCCAAGAACCCACCTCTGCACACAAAATTTGGAAAACATAAGCAGCTCCTGTGCTATGGGCTTAAATAAGGTAATTCTGGAACTTGGCACATAACCCACTTTCCTGGTTTCCAGCCAAACAGCATAAAAGATTTTTTTTTTATAACAGGAAGAAAAGAAGCTAAGCATTTTTAAGAAAGAGAAAAACACTAATTTCAGCCTCATTTATTCTGTGCCAGTTCAGGTTAGACCTACAAAGTTGAACTCCACTGTAAGAAGTCTCCCATTAAGACATTAACTATTGGGTGTAGTGTTACACATATACCTACTGTTTCCCTTTGTGGGCTACTTACTTAGATATCTTCATTGTATGCCCTCATCCACAAGGGCTTACCAGAGATTCAGTTCTTTCACTCACTGTCCATCTCTTATTTTAAAATACAGTAAGTCTATGTACCTCTTCTGAGCTGTTTATTTCTGGAACCCTGAAGCTGAGCTGGATGTGAGTACTGTTTACAGATGTAACTCCCTTCTACAATTGTCTAAATCAAAACGATAAATTTGCTTCGCCTTTTTGTCATTTCAGATACATGGTTCTCTCTTCATTTCTCCATTTCAGAGAAACCTCAAAACTCTGCCCAGACCCATGTTGCAGTAACCCCTATGTACTGCTTTGAAATTCCACTGGCCATGTCCCTTATCTCCGGTGGAAGAATATTCAGACCTCTCCACCATTGCTGCAGACAGAAAATCATCCCCTACACAAGCCTGAAATGATGCTATATTGATGCTTTTCAAAGCCTAGATCTTTAGGGATCTTTTCTTGCTCTCTCAACTTACTTCTTTCAAGAAAATCCAGTTGACATTAAAAACATACAATCATGGTTCTAATTTGTTCTTTTTTATCATCTGTCTTTTACAGCATTTCTTGCATCTCAGGACCTTCTTTCCTTCTCTTTTGTTTCTCTTTAATTTTGAGTCTGGAAATATATTTTTCCTAAACATATATCTCTCCTTCTGTATGATGATAAGGAATAAAATTAATGATCCCTGGGTCTTCAAGGTCATCTCTTATTTACATACACCTCACCCCCATTTTTACTTGGCTGAGAAAGGTAACTTAACCACAATGCATTCCCCTTTTAGTCCATCATGTAACCTAGTCTGGTCTTTGCTGTTATTTACCAGTCAACCCTCTCTAATATATTTAACCTTAACTATATTGCCTTTGTAAATAGATGTCATTACCTCATGTGCATTCAGGAACCAAGTGGTGACATAAACAAAGATAGAACAGCCTCACTCAGAGCAACTTTCACAGCGTTGGGCCCAGCAATGGCAGAGTGCCCATCTTTGGAGTGTTTTATTTGAAATATACAACTTTCTAATTTTGAAATGTATGCTTTTTATAAGATGTTCTAGCAAAACAATGTCTGTATGTATAATGTTGCTCAAGGATAGACAGTGTGGACTTGTGGCTTAGATTGTTAGATGACCAGTCCTCAGCATGTGCTTCCCAAGCCAGTATGGATCATATCTCTGATCCAGGTTAATAATCATGTCATTGTCACACTCACCACATGGTGCTTTCAGGACTTCATCCTGGACCTCCCATCTATATCCTGTCAAACTGGCCCAAATGTGTTCTTTCAACCTTTAAAGGAATAGTTTAATGTACTTGTTTTATCAGATTCTTGGGTTTAGCTTTAAAAACAGCTTTTCATCATTTTAAATGTGATTTTCATTCAAGTAAGTAGGTTTTCGTTTTCTCAATGTTGCCATCTATCATCTGTTGCATCTTTGGGTCACAGTTATTCCTGAAATAGTACAACTAAATTACTCTTTTATCCTGGTGGTATTTTTTTAATAATAGCAAGTACAAGCAAATTGTTGTTTCTTGGGTATCTTCCTTATTCTTTGGGATCCAACCTTCCATAATGTAAAATTCACACCTCTGAATTCCATTCATGCTCTTTATTTTAAATAATTATTTTCCCTACCAATACTTTTCTTAGTACATGGCCCACATCTATTTTTAATTATTTTATTCCTTCCAAAGACTACAAGAAAACCTGATAACCTGAAGAGAAAGCTATCATTCCATGAATTTTCCAAATTTCCTTTCTATAAACTAATCATATTGAGATGTTTCTGCATTTCAAGCCAGAGGATGAAGATGACATAGCTCAAGGATAACAGACACTGAGTTCACGTTCTCCTAACACCCTTATAAAGTATAACCTAAAAATTTACTCCAGGACCAAGAAATTCATGAGGAAGAATGCAGAAGAATCTGCAGACCACACAGTACATAGAAGAGGGTGTAAGAGGGTTACAGCATGCTGACTTCCCCAATCTGCAAAAGAGCCAATGAAGTCAACAGTTGTAACTCAACAGTGTTTTTCTAGATCTAATAGGACTCTAAAAATAAGATTGAAAAGAATAGAATTAAGGATGTTTAATCTCTTGACAAAACAAAATTCAAAGAATCAAAGGCTAAGAGCAAGTGCTCTGTATTCCACATGGAGCTTAGTGTTTGTAGCTCAGATATGATCATCTCATTCCAGAATTAGGACTGATAATGCCAGCTAGGATGGAAATATCTGTCCCTACAACATGTAGGCCCAGGATGACCACTCTGGCTTCCCCAAGACCTGCCTCATCCAAGACACATGCCTGCCTCTAATAGTCACTGTGGATTTCTAGCCAAGGTGATTCCTGTGCCAGGCACAATATATGGGAGATGTGTAAATAATTGTAAGAGTCCTCTCTGAATTTATCTGACACAGAAAATAGATGCAGTGACTCCAAGGCCAAAGATATTAAAGTATTAGATGTATTCAGGTTCTAATAGAGAATAGATTAGAGAAGCAGGGCTGACCTGGTCTGTGTTCCTATACAAGAGAAGTAACCACCCTGACACATGGCTCATGCTGGAGCAGGCCATGGAAGAGAGAAGAGAGAGTGTGTCTCAAACACCATGAGGGAGAGACTGTTTCATATACCATGTTGTCACACTCTTGACACTTAATCCAGCATGTAGAACACAGTGGAAACTGAAAATTAAATTTTTAATGAAGTTGGGGAAATATAGGTATGCTATAATTCATCTAAACTTTGTATTATAAGTTCCAGATTATTTACTTTTGTTGGTATGTTTGGGATGTTTTTCTCTGAGCTTCACCACTGTGCTATGTGTGAGACAGGGAGATTTGGTTTTTCTGAAGAAATGGAGACTGAACCCAGGGCCTTCACACTGAGCTACATCCCCACCTTATTGATTGCTTGATTATTCTGAGACAAGGTTGCACTAAGTCGCTCTGTTTCCTAGGCCAGGCTCCAACTTGTTTGTTTGTTTTGTTTTGGGTACCAAAGATTGAACTCAGGACCTTGCACTTGCAAGGCAGGTGCGGCCACTGAGCTAAATCCCCGACCTGGGCTCAAACTTGTTAGCCCTTCTGCCTCAGCCTCTGAGGGTTCTGGGATGACAGGTGTGTGCCACCACGCATAGCTGGTATTACTTACTTCATACTGGTTACCACTCCTGAAGACACAAATAGTACCAAGTTTGTTATTTCAAGTGCAAGGCCTAGACCACCTCATATTTGTTTTTTTCTCCCAAAAATCTACAACGTGAATTCAAAAATGGAAACAACAAGTTGAAGGGAGGTCAAAGGAATAGGGAAAAAATAAGAACCAAGATATTATCGTGTATTTATTCAGGGGTTTTTTTTTTGGTACCAGGGATCAAACTTGGGACCTTGCACTTGCAAGGCAGGCGCCGGAACCACTGAGCTAAATCCCTGGCCCCCAAGATAGTATCATGTAAAGGTACAAATTCCCAATGATGAATGTCATCATAATGTATTCCTAAAATGTACCAATAAACTTATTGAAAAAAAAAGAAATGAATGTGCATTAGAATATGTGTTTTCTCCATTTATAATCATATTTTGCTACATTTTACTTTAAACTTCTCTTTTATAAAGCCCATCACGCATGAACTTTATCTCTGACTCTGTGTTAGACAGAACAATCATAAAGATCACTGTTACTGTCTCAGATAGAAATCCATTGCCATTGTACTCAGAATTACCCAGAAGCAGGGTCACTGTTCCACTTGACCACGCCTTTGCTCACCATAGTATAGAGATGTGTTATCAGTCTGCAGAGTTGAAATCCAAACCTGGCAGTTAGCCTTCATTATCTGCTTTCCATCTCTTTCTTGGTTCCCACAAGGGCCGCCCTTCCTCCCACATCCATGCCTGCCCTCCCACAGTCAGGCTAGAAACTGCAGGTGTCTGAAAACAAGAAAATAGCTTCATGGGCCAGGGATTTAGCTCAGTGGTTCCAGCGCCTGCCTCGCAAGCGCAAGGTCCCAAGTTCGATTCTTGATACCCAAAAAATACAAATAAAAAAGATAACTTTGTGATAGCAAATTAAGTATGAAATAGGGGTTTTTATTCAATTTTTGGAGGTTAGCAGTGCTCCTGTTTGTGGACTCTAGGGCCCACAAAGAAATAAAACCTTGATTTTATCTCAAATATTTGAGTGACTTTAAATAGAGATATCTTCCTCTCTGTATGTTGGGTGCCTCATCGATAAAATGATGAATTTGGGTTGACTAATATCTGAGGTGCCTTTCTGGCAAAAATTCAGGAGATGATAGGTACAAACCAATGAATTGAGAGACAAAGAGGATCCCAGATCGACTCCTCAGAGAAGGCGTTGTGGAATAAAGAGTGGAGGTGGCATTTACAATATGCATAGGCAGTAAAAAGATATTTCCACCAAGATACAAGATTTGGACAATCTGGAGGACAGAAAAGACATCGTGTTTCCTGCTTGGTTGTGGCAAAATAACTTTTCCATGGGTCCATTCTCTTGTAAAGAATGAAGAAACATACAAGTTCCTTTCAAGGAAAGTAAAGTCAAAACATTTTGTTATAAATTTCTTGAGATATAAATCTCATGCCATCCATTTTACCTATTTAAAGTATGCAATTCAGTGGTTTTCAGTACATTAACACACATGTCCAACCATCATCAGAGTTTAAATTCATATTTTCACTCCAAAAAGAAATCTCAGACTCTTAGCTGTCACTCCAAACTCGCCATCCCCTTCTTAAGCTTTAAGGAACCACTGATCTTTCTGTCTGTATAGATTTGGCAATTCTGGACATTTCATAAAAATAGAATCAAACTGCATGGGTTTTGACTGGTTTCTTTCAGTTAATATAGTAATATATGTTACTGTATTGGAATGTCATTCTTTTTATTGCTGATTAATACTTCATTGCATGAATATGCCATGTTGTATTTATCCACTCAGCAGTTGATAGATATTTGTGGTATTTGACACAATTAAATATTCATGTGCAAATTTTTATGTTGGCAAGTTGTTCTTTCTTGTGGGTATATACCTAGGAATGGAAATGCTGACTCATATGTTAAATTCTATATTTCCCATTTTGAGAAACTGCATGTTGTTTTCCAAAATGGCTGCAACACTGTATTTCCATCAGCAAGATATAAGAGTTAGAACTTCTCTGTATCCTCATCCGTAATTACCGTCAACTGTCTTTGATTCAGGCAATCTCAGTGAGCTTCTCATTGTAGTTTTGGTTGTATTAGCTTGATGACAAATGATGCTAAACATCTTTTCACTGCTTATTGACTATTTGTATATTTTCTTTACAGAAATATTCAGACTGTTTGCTAATTTTAATTGGACTGTTTGTCTTTTCATTAGTGCATTGTAAGAGTTCCTTATTTATTCTTTTTATA
Organism: Heterocephalus glaber; assembly: GCF_053883595.1. Lineage (NCBI taxonomy): Eukaryota > Metazoa > Chordata > Mammalia > Rodentia > Bathyergidae > Heterocephalus > Heterocephalus glaber. The sequence goes on along the minus strand of NW_028258173.1, from coordinate 9,867,669 downwards.
TGTATTTTATCACATATATGATATGCCAACATTTTTCTGTCATTCAGGAAGGACAGGGAGGTTATTACTGTCATCACAGTTTAAAGAACAAAAACAAACAAAAAAATGTCTTCCACAACAAGATTACAAACACTACATTATTTTCTGCACTATACAGTTTACTTTTTATATCACTAACATCAAATATTTTAAACCCTACCTTTTAAATTCTCATAGAAGACTCCTCTAAAGTTGATTGATAAAGAAATGAGTACATAAAACATATGTATGTAGATGCCTCTGTAGAGAATAACTTCTGATTACCCCAGGAAGACTATTGTAGCTTTTATAAATCATGTTTTACCAATTCACGTACTAGAATTACATCCCGAAATAAGCCTTGGAAGGCATCTGGCCACATGTTGTAACCATTAAAACCATGTTCTCTGCTGCAGAGAATGTGTTAGAGATACTCTCTACATGAAGTATGACTAGATAGTTCAAATTCTCTCATGATTGGCCAATTAGTTGCTTCCAAAGAGAGAACACCACAAACCCAAAAGATATGTAAACACGCACTCCTTAAGTGAAGCCATTTTCTTGTGCTCTTCATTATGTGCTCGTTGGTAATGTAGCATTCACTGGTCACTTTGCTATGAACACCAAAGCATTTCATTTCTGAGACTATATTCTGGCAGAAAAATGTGTTTTGGTCACAGTGCTCAGCCAAAATGGTTCCTCATATGAAGCAGAGTGCAAAGTTTAGCAGAGCACCCTCTTCATTCTTGTCGACTTCATCTTCTGCTCTGAAAATTCCAAGCTGAGTGTCTTACTGCAACCTGCCCTTAAAAGTCCCTTTTCTGAAACAATGCATGCTAAAGTGCCTCTGAAATAGTTGACTCCTACTCCACTGAGTAGAAGCACAAACCTCTGCATGAAGACCTGGGAAACATTAGCTTGCTTCTGGTCTGGCCATAATGAAAATAAATGAGGGCTTCAATTTAAACTCGTTACTAAAAATTTGTTCTTTCCTCCATTCTAATTCTGAGACCCACTTGCAGCTAATTAGAACGGTTCCCAGCGTGATCTCCCAGCCCACTGGTAGTGTAAACACCAACCATCTGAGTTTCATTACAATAAAGAAATCAAATAAACAGTGGACCAGAAAACAGTAGTTTGGGCATGGCTCATTACAGCACAATGTAGTTAACATTCTTTGCTCGGGAAGGAAAGGAAGGCACCAGTGAGCAAAGCCAATACCCAATGCTTTCTGTCCTTATTACCGATGGTAGTGGGACGGTGATTATTTTTTACCATTAAAATTTTCTGGGGAATGAAGAGGGAATATTTTTGATGAAAAGGAAAAAAAAAAGGTGCTCTCTGATCTTTACTGTAAACATAGAGAAAAGGTAATTATTTGCTTTGGACTATTCATTGCTTCTCCAGTTCCTCATAGGATAGACTGTTTACAATTTAAATAAGGAAAAAGAAAGAGAGGAATAAAGTATCCATTAATCTGCTTAGGATTTTTATTATTTACCCTAGATACAAACAAATCTTTGCCAACATAGGCTAGATATAGCTATATAATTCCTGATACCCAGAATTTTAAAAAAAAATAAACATATAAATAAGTTTTTTAAAAGTCACTCATGTTTTCAGATATTTTACTCATCTGATTTCCACTTTCTAATATTTGGAAACATGCATATAAATAAAGAGTGATTTTGAAGATAAGTCTATATTGTTTAGCATGACCTTGGATCCATCAAAGAGGCAGAAAAATTCCAAAGATTTCTGTCTCTAAAATGTAACCTTGCTCTCAAGCAACTATAAAACTGCAAAGACACTTACTGAATCTGACTCACAAACTCAACAAAACTATGAGTTCTCTGGGGAGAGCATACACTATAAAGAAAATTCGGACAAAATCCTGCATCTTGAGCTCTACAATATGTGTGCCTGTGACCATGGCTTGGAATTTAGTCAGTGGAAGCTTGGATCAGACCAGGGTTTTATTGAGCATGACACTAGTCATCTAGCCCTTCGGTGATGCCAGTGTAAAAACACCACTTCCTTCTAAAATGGCGTTGGTGTACCTAGGTGTGTAAATACCATACCATGAAGACTTAGTTTAAATTCTTACAGGAAGATTATGATACTTGAGGGAATAAATTCAGTCAGAAGTTTCCAGGTGCTTTGGGCTAAGATTAAAATACTTCTCAAATAGGCCCCTTCTGTTCCCACTTTTTCCACTCTACAGAGCTGTTGACTAAAAGGACCCAAACCAAGATCCTAAAAGACATGAATCTATAAATGAAGAAAAGTCACAAAATGCAAATAGCCATGAAGTAAATCATCATAGAGAAAAAAAGAACTAAATAAATGAAGTCAAGAGCTAAAATACAGGCCCTGACATTGAGATGCATTTTAATTTGTGGAAGGAAACAATCACTCATCCCTGAACGAAAGAAAAATCCAAACAGGAGCATTTGTCTGAAGCAGCTGTCTCTGTGAGGAACTTTAAAACTGTTGGCATTCATATAACAATTGCAAATATTATTTTGGAATCAGTTGTCGATGTATCGTCTAAGTGTTGAAAGAGAGTAGAAGTCACGGAAGGTAAAAGTGAATATCCAGATAAATTAAACTAAAGACAGCAATTTTGAAAATCTGAAAATACTATCATGTCATTTTTTATATCATTTTCTTAACCTGCTTAACCTCAAAGCAATCTGCTTAGGTTTACAGACGTGTATTTTGTTTAATTAGACAGATATTTATTGAATGTCTGACTCCTAGATACCAAATCTACTCACTGATTTTTAAGGGAAATTTGCATCCTGTCGTGGCCATCACTGTCCCACAAGGAGATCCAGGTGACATTTGGCAGGGTTCATTGGCTCTATGGCTTGCACCCAGTCTCCTGGTTCATAGTCACTGCAGGTGTCATAAGCCCTGCAATTCGACCACAGTCCTCACCTGGTTAGGATGCTCTGTGATGGAGCAGAGAAGAGAGCCCTGTCATCAAAACTGACTGGCCCCACTTTGAAACCACAAGGTTTAAGGATCATAGTGTCTAACTAAGTTGAGGAGAGGCTGGGCCATCCCCTCCTGAATTTCCTTTGCATCCACTTTTCCCAAGCCTGGGATAATGTTGGAAAATAACCTAATCACTTTGTAAATGCCCAAAGGATGGTCATTGGCACCCCCTTTAATTTTGCTTTACATTAGGAGCATTAGGTAATATTTTTCCTTTCCGAGCACTGTCATTGTTCATTTCTCATAACAGCATGACTTAGCTAAAATACACAGGCCAAATGCAGCTCATGGAATTGTGGCAGAATGTGAAAGGAAGAAAACTGGAATGAACCATTTAAATCATGTGGTTATACCTCTTACCAACTGCCTACAATATGTGAGGCCCTTACATTGGTTGCTGGACTTCATTTTTACAATCAATTTACAGGAACCACACTTTACAAATGCTGCTGCTGAGAAAACAGACAGGAACTGAGGTGCTCAGTTTCTTACAGTGGAGAAGCACAATCGTCAGGATTTGAAACCAGGATTTCTTTTACATCAAAATTCATGCCCTTTCTACTACCTCATGGGTATATACTTTGTTTCATGGAGAAAATATACTTTGCTAAAACTAGGCTTTCAAAAATATACTTAAACATTGTTTAAGTCCCCAAGCACGCCTATAATCTCAGCACTGGGAAGGCTGCAGCAGGAGGATCCCAGTTCAAGCCCAGCCTGGCTAATTTAGTGACTTAGTGTTCAAAACTCTGAAAAGCTTGGGGGGGGGGGGTTAGGATGCAGTTTATTGTGATGGGCCTGGTATCAATTCCCAGGATGACAAAAAGTGTTTTTGTTTTGCTTACTAGAAAGAGCAACTTTTGAGTTATAGTAACCCTGATTGGATGTGCACAAAAGCTTGAATCTTCCAGCAATGAAACCAGTAAAGCCATTGAAATCTGCAAGTAAAATTTAATTTTTACAATCTCAGATCATTTTTCCTCTGCCTTGTGGTATTCTCATGAAACATGGATCTAAGCATCATGGCTTACTCAAAAGCTGAATTCAATTTAAAAAGAAGCACAATCTGACGTAAAATATTTGTGGAAAAAACAAAAGGAATGCATCGCTGGCTGCATAATTCTTCTCTGTTTGGGACATTAGTACTGTCTTTCAGAGCATCCCTGGTGAAAAATTGCAGACAGCACATTGGGCAAGAATGAGCATGAAGGAGAAGCAGGAAGACTGTTTTTCACTCATGCCCTGCCACTGAGCAGTTGTCTGACTTTGTAATGAGTCATTTATACCTTCAGCTACTTTACATCTGTAAAATTAAGTGCTTACTCTCAGATTTGCCTCCAATCAGGATGTTCCATTAGCCTGTGAACCATGAAAAAAAAATGAACCTCGCTGTTGTTTACAAAAGTTTTGTTGTAGAAATTACTCTTCTTCTGTGGAAGAGAAGTTCTGTCTTTTCAAGTCACACACATCCGTTAAAACTCATTTTAACTGTGCAAAAGTTCAGTCAAGACAGGAAAGCAAGAGAGGCTGTGACAGTTTACAATACAGAGTTTGAAAGAGTGTGAACATGTATGTGTCTGCGAGTGTGTGTGTGTGTGTGTGTGAGTGTGCCCATGTTCAGTGTGTGGTTGTGTGTTTCCAGGAAAGGCCACTGGTTTGACCTTCTGGAAGCTGCAAAGTTTTCATCTGAAGAACCTGCTGTGCTGGCATCTGGCAGTCTCTCGCTTGGGTCAAGGGGGAGACACTATTTGTTTGCTTTGCTTTTGCTTTAGGCTCATGTGCCGTTCAGCATATCGATAATAAATTTCAATCTGATCGAGAAACCCTTTAATGATTTACTTTTCAAACCTCCCAGGTCCATCTAGCCAAGGGAAACTCATTCCTTGGGTTGAAAGCCAAAAGGATGACAGTCAAAACAAAGACTGAAGAAAATCTGCCTGACAGAAGCTCATATTGGGCCCCAGTAGCCAGAAATGAGTTTGCAATGTTCAGAGAGAAGACAGGGAAGGTGCCTTCTTCCTGTGCTGGCTTTCTCTGTGAAGTGGCACATGTCAAAACTACGAAGTTTTTGCATGATTGGCAGAATTCATAGGAAAATCTGCTGTGAAATTGAATATGGTAATAATCAGTTCCAGAATACCTTAGTACATTACCGTCTAAAAATTTTTACCTGTCTTTTCATGTATTTCATATTCTCCCATACAGAGCACTGAAAGTTCACTTCGTTCTGCACCCAGGTTAAGAAACCTTCTAAAGGCATAGGTAGTGTGTTTCTGAACCTTTGTTCTGTTCAACACGTAGCTTCGCAAGAAAAGTAGCCATTCAATCAGTCATCAAGATAATTCTTGGATAATGACATTAGCACTCTGGTGCTCAAGTCAGAAATTTTAGTATTATCCTTGTCTTTTTCTCCCCTCTTATTACTAGTTCTAGTCAATCCTTATATCTGCCCACTCTTCCTCCTGAAATTTCTTTCATTTCCCTCTGCATCATTACTGTTGTCACCACTCAGGTCATTGTACTCTGTAGCCAGGAACCCTACATAAGCCCCTACATAGTCTTTGATATACAGCTTTGTTTTTCCACAATGGTGATGGAGTGATCTAAATGTGACTCGGATTATGCTGCACCCACACATGAACTTTTCAAAGTTTGTCTTTGTTCACGCAGATGCTCAATAATACTATACTGTCTTCATGACTTTAATTGAACACTTGGTGTTCCTGCATGATGGGCTAAGCACAGAAAAAAAAAACATTAGAAAGGTCTTTGTGTACACTTGAAGGTAAACATGGTAAGCAAAACTAAACAAGGAAAGGAAGGAAAGAAACATTTATTGGCACTTATTATGCATCTGTTGTTTGAAATACATGATTTTTATTGGTGAGCTCCTTTTAACTTGTCATGGGAACCTCTCAATGCAGGATGAAATAGTTCTATGTGGCCAATGAGGAAGCTGAGATGGAGAAAAAACTAAATGCCTTGTTCATACAGTTACACAGGTATCAGATGCCAAGGGCAGGATGCCTGACTAGTTCCAGTACGTTTAACTCTGTCCTTACCTCCCTGAAGTAGTCTTTGATGCCCTTGTCTTTATTTGCAATGAGCTTCCGCTCCATGGTTAGGATCATCAACTTGTTCCTTTGGTGACTTCCTGCTCTATAAAAGTATTCTCTGCATTAAAAGGAAAAAGAGTTTTTATTATTCATCTCTTACCAATACCATGTGTTTCTCTTCTTCCAACATCTAACCCAAAGCATTACCCAGTCCCTCACATAAGCAATTCCTGCTGGAATTACCAATGATGACTTTGAGATCACATGGTCCTCTTTAGCTCTCTTCTATTATAACTTCTCAACAGCAAATCATAATTTCAAACATGTTTTAATGGAGAACACTACCTTTCCACAGAATTCCTTTGTTCCTTCTTTCACTCTGGTCTCTGTCAATTTCATTGTAGGGTCATCCTCTTCATTAAGGCTTTTAGCCATTAGTGATATTCAAGAATCTAAGCCAGACCTTGTCTGCCCCAGCATTCTCTCCATACAAGATTTCTTCCACTGTTACCCAACTCTAGAAATCTAGGAGCTATGCCTTTCCCTTCTCTCCCTCCATTACCACTATATTATACATTTCTGTTTTCAAGATGGCCACAGCTACCCAGCATCCACTCAAAGTACACGAGTGTCTTTCTGGAAGGGTTAAGTTGTTCTCCTTCCTAGCAACTCCATAGATGATTTAAATCCTCACTGATTTAAAAGGTTTGAAATCCTACAAAGTGTCTTCTGACTATACACATAAGTTAGAAATACAGTAACAGATGTAAATTTGGGGAATTCAGATATGTGTAGAAACTCAGTCACAAATGACCAATATTTCAAAGACAAGATCACAAGACACATAAAATAAAAACTTTTGAGATGAATAAAGATAAAAAGCTGTAACTTAGAGGATGAAGGCAAAGCAGCAAGTAGAGGAACATTTATAGTAGTAAAATCCTATATTAAAAAAAGAAGACTCTCGTTTAAATAACCTAATCTTCTACTTGAAGTAATTGGAAAAAGGAAAACAAACCAATCCAAAGGGATTAGAACAAAAGAAATAATAAAGATAAAGAATCAAGGAATAAATGAAATCAAGAATAGAAAAATAGCAAAGAAAATCAACAAAGCCAAAAGTCGATTCTTTGAAAAGATCTACAGGATTGGTAAAATTGGAGCCACACAAATCAAGTATGAAGTACTAAAGTCAGAAAAATGTGGACAAAATATGAGGCCTGTGGATGTGAGAGCACTTGATCCTGAAAGATTCAGGCAGACAGGGAAATCTTCAAGAAGCTTCAAGACCTACCTTGGGCAGAGATGCAGGAAGGAGCCCTAAGAATTTGAAGACCAGCTTGTGGAGATTCTGTAGGCTCTAGAACTGGAAATGAAGGCAAGAAATCAAACATGGAAATCAAGGTAGGAATCTGTCTGTCAGATCTAGCACCAAAGAAAGAACTGTTCACAGCATAGGGAGAATCTAGCCATTGGACACATCGGCCAGACAAACCATTAAGAAGACATGCTCTAAAACCTTAAATATTAAGCTAGAGTTTCTTCAGTTCCTAATGCAAAGATTGGGAGCTGTCCTAAGAATCTGTGCCACTGAGATTTGTCTTGCTGAAATAGCCTGGGCCATTAAGAAAATCCATCCTCTGGCTGCTGGGAAGTGTAACCCTGTAACCTGAAACCCACCAGGGTTTCTCTCATTTGTCTTTCTTTTTAAAAGAAGTCATTTCAATGAAATTAAGTAAAGAACAGAACAGCACATGAATAAATCATTTTTGCAGACAGAAATGTATACGTATAATGTATATTCCAATATAAATATATAATATGTATATTATGCATAATTATAATATATATTCCAACATGTATATAAACATATTTTAAACTACATATACATTTTAATTTCACTTAACAAAAAGGGATCTCTCATTTTCTGCATTACATACACCTAAAAAAGTTCTTTTTTGATCTCAGAGAAAGTGAAGAAATTTATAAATTAGGGATATCTCCGGGAGGAGAGAGTAAAAATGATCAAGATGTGATATGGAGATGTACCAATTCCCCAAGATGAATGCAATTATTATGTATCACAAGCATACAGTACTAAAAAAGAAACTAAGAGGGCTGGGGATTTAGCTCAGTGGTTCTGCCGCCTGCCTCCCAGATCCAAGGTCCAGAGTTCGATCCCCAGTACCAAAACAAAAAAAAAAAAAGAAACTAAAAAGTTACAGTGTGGGGTGTAATATTTCTATCTAAAATGCCATATTACATTTTGTCCCTAGGTCAGTTGTTCTCCAATAAGTCTGAATTTTTTTTGGTGGGGGTGCATTTAATACAGACTTCTTGCTGCTAATGAGAGCAAGGATTTGTTGATTCCTTTCTCTGTACCTGGAAATTAGAAGAGTGAATTATATGCAGAAAGTGAACAGGGGTGACAGAGAAGCAGAAGCATCAGAAAATGACCTAGCAGGCACCGGGAGGCTGGAACCACAGACAGGGCCTGGCTTAGGGCTGGCCACCATGCTCATAAATTCACTAACATCTCAGGGAGGAGCCCAGGATACTGGAAGTTGTAAAAAGCTTTCGGTGATGCTCATGTTCATCAGAATCTGAAAACCACTGCTGGGTGAGGTTTCTGTGGGAAAGCATACTTGCAAACACCGCGGTTCTCATATCTGTGCTGTCATTGCAGTCAGCGTTAAGCATTTAGGGAAAAGGCTGCTCTTGCTTTTACTTTAATTTGTTCTAAAATTTTTTGCACTGCTTAATGGGCATGTTACTCAGATAATACAAACAGTGTCATATGATGGGAAAATACCTGACTCCAACAGGAAGAAGTGTTAATAGTACTAATGATGAATGGCTACAGCTCACTGAATCCCACCTGGGGTAAAACATGGGGGTTACTTGGCATCTGTTACGTCTAAGTCTTGAAGTATTATCACTGATATAAAAATGACAAAAATAAGTCAGTGAAAAGATTCACAGTGCAAGGACTGGATTTGAACTCAGCCATATCAATTTCAAAGTTCTTGCTCTTTCTAATAATCCTGGAAGCTCCCTTCATGGTGTTTTTAAGGGGCAGCACCTTATGTTTGTAGTTGTGGTGGTTTTAAATTCTGTCCTGCTGTCTGTGGTCCTTCCTATGGCTCAAGACAGCTAAATTCTTTTTGCTGACCTTGATTTGCTTCTGAGGTCCTGAGATTTCTGGAAAAGATAGATAGAATAATTCAGCTCTTTATAAGTTTTCTGGAGTCATAGTAAAAGGATTAACACAATTGAGCTCTAGAGGAAAACCAAAGAGACATCAGCAGGATGCTGAGTCAAGGGGTTGCAGAGTGGGATGGTGAGGTGCCCATAGGGTCTCGTATTTTGAAATATCAGGACACATTATTCTAACAAATGAGAATAAAGGAAAGAACATCCCTGGGTTATATGTGACTCCTTGGATCATATATGAGAATACTCAAGTAAATTGAAATGTGTGTATACTTAAGTGAGAAAACAAACTTGTTACACTCAATTTTTCTAGCCCTAGTTCATTCATTGACCTTGGGTAACTTATTTAACTTCTCTGGACTCCAGACTCATCATTAATGGACCAATCTATTCTATAGCCTCTCTTCCCCAGTCCAAATGATAATTAAACAAATATATTCAAATCAAAGGTATCAAATGAGAGGAAAAAGAATAAAACAACATCCCATATTTTTAAGAATCTTATATCCCTGGAAGCTGCTAAGTCAGAAAGTGAAGTGTGGATGTTATCTATGTTTATAGAAATCCCAAAAGCCACCTTGACTGGTGTTCCATCAGTTATGTTAGGCAATCTCCTTGTTACCACTTTTTTAAAAATCTGGAGTGACTTGCTAAACCAAGATTTTCCATGATTTTCATTATTTTGTATTAGAAGTACTAAATATTTTTGGTACTTTTTTGCTGATTTTAAAAAGACTTTCGGATATCAACAAGGAAAGAAAAATACTTTCATGAGTACTCTTCTGAATGTTGCACGATTGAATATTTTTTTCTTTGCTGTGGACTTGTAAATGATACAACTGTTTTGGAATATGGCTTGCCTTACCCATAGAACTAAACACGTGCAAACCATGTGACCCACCGATGTATCCTGGAATATTCTAAATCTTGATCTCAGTGCTATTTATATGGTTAAGCTCTGTTTTAATATCTATTGAGATTATATTTAATCTTTGAGTGAGTTTCAATATTATGTAAGATATTTTTTAAAAATCTTTTTCTTACTTTGCAAGCGGTGGTTAGCTAGCTGGGAGCATTTAGCTGATAAAGAAAATTAAATACATCATTGCCTATGGTTATTATACTAACTATATGTCATGTGCTGAATTGTAGCCCCCCAAAATGTTACATTGAGTTTCTAACTTCCAGTATCTGTGAATATGACCTTCCTTGGAGATAATCCAGTTAAAGGAAGTCACCCTGGACTGGGTTAGAACCTACTCCAAGCTGACCCATGTCAGAGAGAAAAAACTGGCAAAGACAGGAAGTGAAGGTTTCAGTTAACCCCACATTAATCTGAGCCCTAGATTTCATTGTGGTTAAAGTCAGATCTACAGTAGAGCTCTCCATCCTCAAAGACAATAAGCTACCTTTTGTCTCAAAACCATTCACCATGGATTTTCTATCTGTTGCATCCAAGAGAATCTAATATAACATAGGTCGTCTTCAACAGCCTCCATAAATGCTGTTGATTTCAGGAAGTGCTTCCCCAGACAGCTCCTCTCACCTTCTGTGTCTTGAAAAGCTCTCAGATTTGAGGGAAAGAAGATGGTATTCCCAACACCTTTGCCACCAATGTTCTCTTCCAAACTGGAGAAGAGGGACAATGGAAGTCCCAATGGACCACACAGTGTACTGGGTAAATATCATGACCTGTTGAGTTGCCCTCCAGATAGAAACTTTCCCTTCCTCTCCCTTTACTGCTCCCGGTGAGTAATGAGAGTCAGAGCCATCCAAGGCCACTTTGACCTACTAGATGACAGGACCAAGTTTAAGGTTGCAGAGGGTGGAGTTCATGAGAGAGGAGAGAGGCCCCCTGGCTGCTGACAGCAGGAGAAACAAAGGAAATATGAAGACCAATGCCTGAGAAAGGAAAAAAGACCTTTAAGAAAATGCAGATTCTAAACTTCTATTCCCTGGACCTTAGAAAGGAGCCTGTACCTTCTCAAGTGTTTAAGTTTGGAAACTGTCATTGGCAAAGGCAGTAAATAAATTCTCTGAGATACTGGCATTAAGGAGTTAAGAGGACCCCCCATCTTGTTTGTATTTTTTTCCTTTCTCTTTGATATTAAAATAATAAAGTACACACTTTTAAACTAATTTACCCTCTAAAAATTAAAGCATTTTTACCACTGTTTGCTTTTTTAGTCTCTTTAATTTGGGTAATTGCCTAGTCAACTTTCAAAAATATATTATTCCACCTTAAAAAAATCTGAGGATGACGGATCACCCTCATTTTCATTTCAGGTTTGGCATGAGGGACTTAGATTGTGTATTCTTCTCATGGCGCCACACCAGTGTTGGATACTTAATTAATTTCCTTTCGTTTGTGCAGACTTGCACTTAAAGGGACAGTGTCCCGTTTTGATGGCTTGCTTTTGGCTGAAGTTCAAAAGTATCACTTCTTAAATCTTTTTTTTCCTTCAAAACTTCCCAGAGTGCTATATAGAAAAAAAAAATTAAAATACCCTGGTGTGTTTCTCCACCCTCATCCTTCCCTTCACCGCCATTTTTTCACTCTTATTTATTTTTCATTTAAACGGGTCTTTCCTTAAAGAGAAGAAAAGAGAGTGGCAGAGAAAGAGAAGGAAGCAAGGGAGAAAGAGCAGGGAAGCCAGCTTTCATAGAGGGGGCAAAGTTACCCTTGATAATGACATCAACATCAACATGACATCAACCCGTCAGTCACCAGGGATGATCCAAGACTTTCTGAATATTAAGCTCATATCCTGTTGCTACAAAAGACCTGCGTCTGTTTCACCCAATACTTCACAACACCTTTATAGTGAAATAAAAATGTTCATAGAGATAAGTGAAAACAGAGCATCTGGGATGTGTATGCAGCTGAGAGGAGCGGAATGCGGGTCTTCATGTTTGCAATAAAGAGAGGCAACGCCAGAGAACATGCTTGCATGAGAAGGGCCCTTTTCCTCCTGGAGAGTCCTGGATCATTTAGCATCCTGCATTTTCCTGGAACACAAGTTCCTGGTTCCCCAGGCCCATATTTTGTTGCATTCATTATTATACTTGATACAGAAATTGCATATGTTTGTGCCATGAAGAGTGGTTTTTTTTAACAACAGTTTGTTGGAAAAAAAATTTTTTTCCTCCATCTTCCAGCACCCTACCCATAGAAGGAAAGTGGGGTTGGAATTTTTAATCCACAGCCTGTAGAGATCTTAAAGTAAAAGGATTTCCAATGGGAATTTGGCAAGCCTGGTTCTGGGTCTCATGTTCCTATCCCATTGTCTCTATTGCTTTATATCTTCTGGTTTGGATTCTTTCTTTCCTCTTTTCCTATCCTTCTTTTCTCCATTCTTTACTTCCTCCCTCCCTTCCTTTTTTATCTTTTTTTAAAAATGATTATTAAAATATGTGTAACGTGAGATTTCCCCTTTTAACTTTTTTTCAAATGTACACTGCAGTGACATTAAGTGCATTAAAACTGAGGCACCGCCATCATCACCATCCTTCTCCAGAACATTTTCCCTTTTTCCAAACTGATTCTGTACTCTTGGAATAATAACACTCTATTTTCCCCACTACCTGAGCCCTTGGTAATTTCCATTCCACTTTCTGTCTCTAGGAATGTGGCTGTTCTGCAACCACCTGTAAGTGGACGTATACAACATCTGTCCTTTTGCCACTGGCTAATTTTGCTTAGCAGGTTGTCTCTAAGCTTTATCCACTGAAGGCTGTCAGAATTCACTTCCTTTGCAGGCCTAATAATATTCTACTGTATGTGTGGGCCATTTTTAGTTTAGCCATTCAACCATCAATGGATATTTAGGTTACTTCCTCTTTGGGGCTATAGGAATAATGCTAAACATGAGTGTACACTACATGTTTGAGTTTCTGCTATCACATCTTTTGTGGATACAACAGAAGTGGAATTGTTGGATGAAATAGTGATTCTAAGTTTAATTTTTTGAAGAACCACTGTACAGTTTTACATAGTAGCTGCAGCATTTTATACGTTTAACAGTAATGCTTGAGGGTTCTAGTTGCTCTTCATTGTGCCAGTTTGTTATTTTCAAGACTGTTTTTCTTTTATCAGAACATCTGTTGCCCACCAGTTTGCTAACTCCCCAGCAACTTCATCTTCTTTTTGCCATAGTGGGGATTGATTCCAGGTCCTTGCTCATGATATGCTAGTACTCTACACTGAGGTCCTACCTCATCATTTATTACACTGGAGAGTCTTTTTCTGATATTATTTTATTTCACCCTAGATATGGGCTGCACCGCATATTCTATGCCTACTGTACAAGATGTGAGTGTTTAAATTTTTTTAAATTTTCTTACAATAAAAGACATTGCCATTGAGTGTCATGAGCAGCAGCATTCACTGTATTGTATTTTTATCACACTTTGTAAAGACATTCATGAAAGAAGACTTCCAGAACTGCCTCAGAAAGTGACAAGGACTGTAGAATAAATATGCTCAAAGTGAGGAAGAGTACTTTGAAAAGAATTTATGGCAATGTGTTTTTTACTGCAACAATTTTTAATTTAAACATTCATGGTATATTTCTTTCATATTTCATATATTCTAATATACATGTTCACACAGATGCACATACATATACATACATATTTAATATAATGAAGATAATTTATTTGTTTAATGTTCTTTTTGTATGTTCTTCCAGTAACAACCCTAATAAATAGATATGGTAAGAATATAAGCATATTATATTTATATATATATATATAAGCATTATAGAGGGAGATTTTTGCATATGTATGCATATGTATACAATGCTTATAAAAATACTCCACTTGCAAATGTGGATGATAAAAGCCATGCACACCTTGTCTCCTCTATGCAGATGTCCCTGTATCTGAGGTCAGGCTGCCCTGATTCTTGCTCCATTTCTGGTCTCCTATATGAGCTCTATTTTCTGCAGTTGCTCTGGTCACTTTGCTGTAATATTGACTCTTGGTACTCACTGTCTATTTTCTGCTTGCAATCAAGAATACTCTTCCCCTGGGCCAGGGATTTAGCTTAGAGGTTCCTCCACCAGCCTCGCAAGTGCAAGATCCTGAGTTTGATCCGCAGTACCAAAAAAAAAAAGAATACCGTTCCCCTCTGCAAAGTTTTCCTATCTATGTAAGAATGTGTCAACACTGACCTAATATACATATTCAAGGGTATGTGGAATACCGAAAGTAAAATATCATAAAGTAAAGTATCATGGAAGAGATACTCCTTCAGGCTACAATTCTTATAATTTTATGATGCCCAACAGCAACCAAATGCTCAGAAGACCTTCTGAGTGGTTGGAGGGACTCAGAGGATTCCCACTGAAGAGAAATTGACCACCCAAGGGATTGGCTGTTGAAAGCAGGAGGCCTTCTCAAGAAGGCTAGACCTTAATGACAGATTGGAAATTAAAACAACCATAGAAGGGAAGGTCAGCTTTTGCAGGCAGCTTCTTGGCCAAGCTGTAGATGACTGGAAAAAAACCAAAGCAGGGGTAAAGTTTCCCCATACCTAGAGGCGTGGCCATAGGGAAACCTATGGCAGCAGGATGAAAGATGACTTTTGCTGCTAATTATCCTCAGATTAATCAGCTGCTTATCTTTTTTCAAGAGGTTAGGGTCCAAGAGCCAAATATTTTTCCAAGGAGAGGGGAAAATGAAAAGGTGCCAGCATAAGCACCTACTAATGTACATGCTAACAATAAATTAACAGATAAATTGATTCAATGACTACTAAGTATAAGCACTGTGCTTTCTGATTTATAGGCATCAAATAATTTAATTCTCCTACCACCTACCTAAGGCAAATATAGTACTCATTGTACCAGTAAAGAAACTGAGTCAGAAAGCTTAATAACTGATGCAGGAGCCCAGAGGAAATGGAATTCTGGTTGGAATTTTTATCCTTGCAAAACACTAGTGAATAAATAATGTCCCAAACATCACTAAAGAACCATCATATAAATCTGGGGAAACTGGTGTGTGAACAGCACCTCAAGTAACAATTTTCTAGATCAGGGTTAGCAAACTGTAATTTGTGGGCCAACCCCAGTTCATCACCTGTTTTTGTACAACCCACAAATGAAGTAACTTTTACATGGGTAAATGATTGAAAGAAAAGTCCAAAAGAATAACATTTCATGATATGTGAAAATTATATGAAATCCATAATTTAGAACCCATAAAGTTTAACTGGGTTGCAGCTGTGCTTATTTGCTTGCATCTTGTCTAGGGCTGCATTTGCCCTGTCTGCAGTGGAAGAGTTTGTAGTTCCAGTGGAGACCCTGTGGCCTGCAAAGCGTAACCAAGTTGCTATTTGGTTACTTCCAGAACTTTGCTGACCCTTGTTCTAGGCATCAGAGCCCTAGGCAAGGAAATATCTCCTGAGATAAAGTCTGAGTATCATATTGTTTAATCCAGACATTCCCCAAATTCTTATTAAATGTGTAGCACTTATAGACATACAAATCCACAAACCTGTGAGTATACTAAGGTATTGTGTGAGTTATTTAGAATTCACTGTAAGATGTCACCTCAGGGATTTTCATTTGAGCATTTCAAATGGGACTTGAGTTGTCAAACTTGGTTCCATTTATTATCTCAAGAACATACATCCTAGGTAAATAGATTGTGCCAAATTCAATCAATACAAATCTGTCTCGAATCCTATCCAAGGTTATTTTTCAAAGGATCAGAGGGACCTCATTATAACCTGTTTTTACCCCAAGATGGCCCATGGCCTATACTCCCATGAGCACCTTTCCAAGTAGGACTCAGGGTATGCAATAGAGAGAACCTAGCAAATCAGGATTTGGCTTCAACCAGCTCTTGCCAGCAAACAACCAGACTCTGTTGGAAAACTATCCGCAGAGGGAATAAAGTTGCTTGTGGGTCCTTTTTTTTTCCTTAGCAATGAAAGGATACAAGATGAGTGAGACAGTGTAGAAGGTAAAATTTTAAAATATGCAGAATATTCCCTTTTCAAAGCCACAGGAGATCAAAAACTGTTACAGGGATACTTCCACTGCTCCATTTATTTAACACATGGCAGCTTGATGATAGGTATTCTTTCTGGAACACTAAGAAAACAAAGGTTTAGCTGTGAACTAATAGAAATATAAAGTAAGCTAGACCCATGAGCCAAAATTGAGATATAAAATTAGCTCCTTGAGTGTTCTTACAAGGAGCAAGTTCCTAAAGGAAGGTAGTGCATTCATGGGTTTCTGCTTGGATTTAGTCACTGTGACTCCAGAGAATTCACTGATACCTTTTAGTGCATGTCGGAGTTTACCCAGTCACCTATTTATAATTGTAGTTTCTCCCCAGCCCCTCTTACCTACCCTTCTACTTTATTTTTCTCCATAGCATTCAACAGTATCTGACATACTATCTGCTATAATTATTAATTTGCTCTTTCTGTATCCCATTGCTATAATATGAGTTCCAAAAAGGGACAGGTTTTGTGTGGTCCATAGGATGTACTCAAGAAGTATTCCAGAATGCAGAAAGCAATTTAGAAGTGGTCTAAACTGTTGAAAAAATCCCCTTGGTCTTTGGCATTGCTTTATGAGTAGTTCTGCACCTTCCCCCAAAAGGTAGGGATGCCAGTATGATCACCATCTTTAAAACAAGGCAAACTGAATTTGCATTCTTCTTTGCTGAAATATTAGTTTGCTCTATGCCATCAGCCAGAAGCAAATGAAAACTAATATTAAAAAGCCCAGCATCTGATACTTCACAGGAACCTGATACATAAGTCTGAATTGCTAAATGAACAGAAGATAAGCAAATCAATCTGTATGTTTTGGTAATTCATCATCTTTAAGGAAGTACATTTTGCAAATTTTAGTCTTTGATTTCTTTGATATAACTCTGCAGGTTTTTAACCCTCTTGTTCTCTCTCTCTCTCTCTCTCTCTCTCTCTCTCTCTCTCTCTCTCTCTCTCTCTCTCTCTCTCTCTCTCTTTCCTTTCCTTTTCCTCTTAAAAGAGGACACAGTCCCACTGCTCCCAGCCCAGAGGAAGGGGCTTCCGGGCCACCATCCCTCCCGCCACTCCCTGCCCAGAGGTTGGGGCTTCTGAGCCACCATTCCACTGCTCCTGGCCCAGAGGAAGGAGCTTCCAGGCCACCATCCCTACCGCCGCTCCCAGCCCCTGTCCAACCTCTCCCAGCTCAGAGGAAGTGAGCTGCACAGGTGCCAACAGCACCCCCTGCCCCCCCCCAGTTGAAATGAAAAATAAGTCTCAAAAGCAGACTTCCAGATCACCTACAGCAACCCCAAAGGGAAATGAGATGGAACACTCTGATACTCAACCACCTGGACCCACTGAACTGGCAACAAAAGGGGATCTGGAAAAAATGAAATCAGAAATAATTTCTCAGATAACAGGAGAAATTGTGCTCCTAGTGCAAGACATGATAATAAACCTAGAGAGGAGTTGAGGAACATGATGGAATCACAACATAGGAAACAAATGGAATCCATAAAACAGATGCAAATAGATTTCCAGGAGATGAAAAACTCCAATGAAAGTCTACCCAGCAGAATGAGCCAATGTGAGGACAGAATTTCAGATATAGAAGATAAGATTGCAATTAATGACCAGGAAAAGAAATATTGCTTCAAAAGTATAAGGGAACACAAGAAATCAATACAGCAGCTGCTAGATGATGCAAAGAAGAATAACATAAGACTAATTGGAGTCAATGAAGAAAGAAGAGAGAGTGCAGATGACATAAAAAAAACTCTTCACAGAAGTGATGGCAGAAAACTTCCCAAGCAGGGGAAAAGTACTTGACATACAGATAAGTGAGGCATATAAGACTCCAGCTAGCCTTGATCAAAAAAAAAAATGTACACATAGGCATATAATAGTTAGGATTCCAGAAATCCAACAAAAGAACAAAGTTCTACAAGCAGTGAGAGAAAAGAAACAAATCACATACAAAGGGAAGCCCATCAGAATCACAAGAGTCTTCTCAACAAAAGGCAAGAGCTTGGAGTGACATATTCCAAGCCCTAAAAGAAAATAGCCTCCAACCCAGATTGATGTACCCTGCAAAACTATCTTTCAAAATTGATGGAGAAATAAGATACTTTCATGACAAAGAGCACCTCAGGAACTTTGTGAATACCAAACCAGCACTCCAAAGAATTTTACACAATATCCTAGGAACAGACATTGAGGATCACAACCCCAGGAAGCAAAGCAGAATGAACCCATCTGGCATGACAAGAAATTAAATGTAAAGGGGGAAAACCCAACAAAAAGAAAAAGTCATGGCAATGACAAGTCAATACATTTCAGTTATAACCATCAACGTTAATGGTCTCAATTCACCAATCAAAAGAAATAGACTGGCAGAATGGGTCAAGAAGCAAAATCCAACAATATGCTGCATACAAGAAACACACTTAATTCAAAAGGAAACTCATAGACTGAAAGTTAAAGGGTGGAAAACAATACTCCATGTGACGGGAACACGAAAAAAAGCAGGAGTAGCTATCCTCTTTGCAGATCAAGTAGATTTCAAATCACTACTGATTAAGAGAGATGAAGAAGGACACTACATCCTTGTAAAGGGAAGAATCCAAGAGGAAGAGATGACAATCATAAATATCTATGCACCAAACACTAGTGCACCCAACTATATAAAACAAATACTAACAGACATGAAAAGTCATATATGCACTAATACAATTGTAGTGGGGGACCTACAACACCCCACTGTCACAAATAGATAGATCAAGTAGACAAAAAATAAGTAACTAGAACTCAATCAAACTCCTGAACAAATGAATTTAACAGATGTTTACAGAGTCTTCCACCCCACAAAATCAGAATACACATTCTTCTCAGCTGCACATGGGT